>NC_047659.1:90867526-91090026 GCF_011762505.2 Arvicanthis niloticus | reverse complement strand
ATTGAGAGTCTGCATGAGTCCATCCAGACTGATAGTTGCATCCTGTTTTTCCTTCTCTGCAACAAATTTCAAAGGAGTGACTGCTGGTAATATTGGGTCCTTTTCTGGTAAGAGAAGTCTATAGTTTTTCTCATGGAACTGAAAAAAGGCTCAAAAGAATTAAATATGCCTGATGCTGAAGAAGTGAATTTAGGACCACAGAGTTGGCTTACTGGGTAAATGTTCTTGCTACCAAACCTAATGACTTGAGTTCAATTCCTGTGACGCATGTGATAGGAGAAAACCAACTCTTGAAAGTTGTCTTCTGACTCTCACACATGCTAACTTCACACGCTGACCTCACCCAATAAATAAACTTACAAAAAAAATAATTGAAATGTAATTTTAAAAAGTTTTAAATAAAAAAAAATTTTAAAGTCAATTTGAACTGTGAAAACCATTGT
Source organism: Arvicanthis niloticus (assembly GCF_011762505.2). NCBI lineage: Eukaryota > Metazoa > Chordata > Mammalia > Rodentia > Muridae > Arvicanthis > Arvicanthis niloticus. The sequence continues at coordinate 91,089,583 of NC_047659.1, read as the reverse complement.
ATTGAAGGCTCATGGCTGTTACCAGCCACAAGTACTGAGGCCTCTCAACATCATTACACAAATCTTTTCTAATGGAGCAAGGTGGTCTCCTTGGCAGCCTATCACTGTTTTTAGCCACAGGCACACACCATATGACTAACCACAATTTGAAGATATATCAGACTATCCGACCTAAGACTGTCTGCAATTCTTTTCAAGAAGGTTCTATATAATTCTGACACCCCACCCCACCCTCTGAAGATACTACAGTATCTTCTGGTAGGAAACTAAACCCAGACCTTCACCTCTGAGTATTCGTGTTTCATATCCTCTTCATCACTGCTCACCTGTGGAGACTTGGATCCTTAGGTTTCTACCAAAAATCTGTTCTCTTCCTTTAATCGTCTTTGCTTTTCCTGTCTCCTGTTGGGTTAAAATGATCTGACCATCATCAGGCAGAAAACCATTCTTGCTGCTTCACTACTCATTAATACAACATGATGAAGTTCTTCCTACACACACACACACACACACATACACACACACTCACCACCACACCACACCACTGTGCAGTTTTGATTGAGAGTGGCTACCATAAGTTCATATATAAGAATGCCTGTTCTTACAGTTTTAGAGAGTCCATGACCCTCATGGCAGGGACCATGGCAGACAGGCAGGCAAGGCGTTGAAACTCAAAGCCAGCTCCCAGTGCCCCAGTGAGACACCTTTTCCAACAAGGTCACACCTCTTTTTTTTTTTTTTTTTTTTAATTTATTTATGAGTACACTGTAGTTATCTTCAGACACACCAGAAGAGGGCATTAGATCTGTTACAGATGATTGTGAGCCACCTTGTGGTTGCTGGGAATTCAACTCAAGACCTCTGGAAGACCAGTCCGTGCTCTTGACCACCAGGTCATCTCTCCAGCCCAAAGGTCACACCTCTTAGTCCTTTCCTAACAGTTCCAACAGCTAGGAATCAAGTATTCAAATCCATGAGCCCATGGTCCTAGTCTCATTCAAACCATCATACATAGTTAACAGCACCTGTTCTGACAATCATACTGAGAAATGGAAAGTGTATGATATGGCAATCAATTCAATCCTGGTTACAGCTTTCACAAAGAATACTCACTGTAGTTTACATGATACAGAACTCTTTTCTGTTTGTTTGTTTGTTTGTTTGTTTTGAGACACATCTCCCTACCTAACCTAGTAGACTAGGTTGATTTGAAATTCTCTCAGTAACCTAAAACTGCCTCCAATTTACGCTCCTGGCTTTGATCTCCCAAATGCTGGGGTTATAGACATGAGCCACCCACACCACTTCAGGCTTTTGAAAGCCTTGTATAAATGAAAACTCATTTCCTTTTCACAGTATTCTAGTGAAAGCCTAGAAAAGTGTCCCCCTCCCATGGCAGATGAAAACTATTTGGAAAAGCTTACTGACATGTCCAAAGTCAACGAGACCTAGAGAAGATCCCGCAGAATGAAAGGAGGGGAGTCCCAAGAGAGAGAACGATACGCTGAACTGCCCTCAAAGAAACTGTTGACTCTCAGCCACAATGATGTAGAAGATCTTCTGCTGGGGTTTGGAGAAGGGAATGGAAGCCACTGAGTTCAGCTTACCTCCTAACTCAGACAACAGACCGTGTATTAGTCAGGTTTCTCTAGAGCCACAGAAATTATGGAATGTCTCTCTATATTAAGAAAACTTATTGTAATGACTTGTAGTCAGTCTACAGTTCAACTGACCCAACAATGGGCAGCTATGAATGGGAAGTCCAAGGATCTAGTAGCTGCTCAGTCCCATGAGGCTGGGTGTTTCAGTCAGCTGGTCTTCTGTATAAGCTGGAATCCTGAAGCAGTAGGTTTCAACAAGTGTGCTGGCAAGTAAGTGCAAGCAGGCCAAGAAGAAGCAAGCCTTCCTTCTTCCATTGTCCGTATGTAGGTCTCCAGTAGTAGGTATGTGCACCCAGATTAAAGGTGTGTACCACCACACCTGGACCTAAACTGTTCTTTACTTGGAACTTGCTCTGTCCCAGGCTGGCCTTGAACTCAGAGTTCTGCTTGCCTCTGTCTCCTGGGATTAAAGGCATGTACCACTTTGCCTGGGCCTAAGCTTTTCATGGCCACTATACCTCAAGATCTAGATCAAAAGCCCGTGTCTTCCAGCCACAAGATGTGGATCACAGGTGTGCCCTCTGGTTCTGGATTATAGCTCATTCAGATATAATCAAGTTGACAACTGGAAATAGCCATCACAGACCGTGTGGTAGAGACGACAGAAAGACTTGCGCAGGCAGCATGAAGTTCTCATGGAGATGGAGAACTTGGAAACACCAGGCTCTATCATTAATTAAAGCTGCGAGTTTGCCAGCTTATTTTCTCGTGCATATTTGATAGGTCACTATAAAATGTTAACTAGGAACTCAAGTTAATACAACACGCAGAACTCTGCCTTTCTGCCTTCCTCCACCCTCCCACTCCTGCTGCCATCAATTGCTGTGTGGTCGATGTTTGCCACTTCCTCCTCCCTCAGCACCACTCACTTCCTTCCCCTTTTCTGCATCAGGCTCTCTCTTCTCACTCCTCCTCACTGTTTTCTTCCTGTACTCCTGGAGGAACCAAACAGCTCCATTTAAGGATTCTGTGAAGCAATGGAACAGACTAGGAGTGGCAGCTGACCTGGAACGTGGAAGATATCTGAGGAAGCCACACTGATATCCTAAGGCTGGTCAGCATGGACTGGTCTGGAGTTTCCCTGCTGTCCCTATTGGCAGCGCCTCCAGGGAGTCCAGATGGTCCTAGAAACAAAGTCTCTGGCCAAGAGACACTAAGATAGAATTGGTTGTAAGGCCCTAGAAATGTTGAACTGCTGTTTATGTACTCTAAAATGCAGTTGAAGCTACAAGCCCCCAAATAGGTAGACTGTGGCCTCAATGTACAGGCAGGTCCAAGGTGGCTTCATGAAGGAATCATTTTAAGAAGCCAGGTCAAGTTCCAGGAGAATGCCAGAGAAAGGACATCAGTCTGAGTCTGAAGACAAGGAAACATATAGGCTACGTCTGGGTGTCAAGAAAGGGACAGCCCAGAAGCTTCTTGCCAAAAGAAAGGATGTACTTCAGGGATCTGCTCCGTTCCCCAGCCATGCTTGCCATCTGTTCACATCTACTCCTGCACAGTACCAAAAATGCTATACTGAGCCTGATTCATGCACACATCTTGTGGAGCCCCTTCTGCTGGTTAGAACTGAGTTTAGTCTGTTTTAACGCTTGCTTGGAAATATTCTAAAACATAAAGACCTGGCGTACTGTCATGCACTTGTAATCCCAGTGCTCCAGAGAAGAGGACCCCTAGCCGCATTCTGACTCTTAGAAAGATTGAAAATTCAACTGCATTCCAGTGTGCAGGTCATCCTTGAGCTGATCCTATTTAGCAAGTTTGAAGCCAGCCTGGGCTTTACGAGACCCTGTCTCAAAAAATCAAAGTATAGGGCCAGCAAGATGGCTCAGAGGGGAAAGGTGCATGCCACGTAAATCTGTCAACTTGAGTTTAATTCCCAGAACCCATGTAAATGTGGCAGGAGAAGACTTGTTTAATATTACAAAGGTGGCAGTGAGACCTCATGGAGACCATTCTCCCACCCTCAGCCTATTCTAAGGACATTCACAGCTAAGGACAAGGATTGCAGTAGTAACCACAAAGAACCGGTCATGAGCCATCCCTGAGCCCACTAACTCACCAGCCTCAGGGTTACAGCAAAGAACTGCTCTGAGCGAAAAGGAAGAGAACCTAAGACAGCTCCTTATCCAAATTAGAGTAAAACAGAAAGCTCAGGGATCTCTAAGTAAGCCATGTGCTCCGGATATGGGCAAAGCAGCTAGCCTGGTGTGGCAGTACAAGCCTGTACTCCCAGAGTTTGGGAAGCAGACGCAGAAAGACTGAGCAGGGTCAACCTCAGCTACTTAAGTGAGTTTGAAGCCAGCCTGGGCTACATGAGACTCTGCCTCAAAAATCTTAACCAAGGGTAGCAAGATGATAGCTCAGTGGGGTAAGGACATTTACCACTAAGCCTGACAACCCTGAGTTTGATCCCTTGAATCCAACAAGCAGAAGGCAAGAACTGACTCAAAGTTGTCCTCTGGGTGTTATGTGTGCACCACGGTATACAAATATTCACATACATACACACACAAAGTAAATAAATGTGGGGAAAAAAACACCACCACACACAAATGGCTGACCTGTGGACAGACAGAACCTGTAGAGAAAAGATGTGGGCTAAAATAGAACACCACTTCAGCACAGAAATTCGACTTCTCGGTCAAAGAGCTGCCTGTGAGCATCAGGTTAGAGATCATGGGAGGGAGGATTGTCTAAGAACCAGAGTAAAGAGGACGTTTGGATCCTCCACAAGGAAAGGGGCTCTCAGTCCTACCGTCTTCCAACTAGAGTCTTATATTTACTTATTTTATTTGGTTTTTAGGAACAAGGCTCTCTGTGTAGCCCTGGCTGTCCTGGAACTCACTCTGTAGACCAGGCTGACCTCAAACTCATAGAGATCTTCCTGCCTCTGCCTCCCAAGTGCTGGGATTAATGATGACATGGCACATTGTACCACGCCTGGCTCTTTTCTTTCTTTTTTTGCTTTCTTTCTTTCTTTTTTCTTTCTTCTTTTTTTCTTTTTTTAAAGCAGGACTGGTAAGCTCTGGATGGAGGGCTATAGGTGGCTTAAGATGACTCAGCAGTTAAGAGCACATGGCAACTGTGACTCCAGTTCCAGGGCACCTGACACCTTCACAGAGACAAACATGCAGGCAGAACACCAATAAGGAAGAAGGAAAAGGGGGAGGAGGAAGAAAAAGAGGACTCTCAACAACCACCGCTGGCTTCAGAGAGTGCATACACACACATACAGAGAGAGAGAGAGAGAGAGAGAGAGAGAGAGAGAGAGAGAGAGAGAGAGAGAAAATAAAGTAAGCTAAATAAATCAAAGATCAAAGATGTTTGAAAGATAAGAACTGATCACGGTGACACACACTTTTTTTTTTTTTTTTTTTTTGGTTTTTCGAGACAGGGTTTCTCTGTGTAACTCTGACTGTTCTGGAACTCACTCTGTAGACCAGGCTGGCCTCAAACTCAGAAATCCACCTGCCTCTGCCTCCCAAGTGCTGGGATTAAAGGCATGTGCCATCACCACCCGGCTGACACACACCTGCAGCAGAGGCAGGTAATTTCTGAGAGTTCAAGGCTAGTCTCGTACCAAGCCAGCCATTGCTACATAGAGAGACACTGTCTCAAAAAAACAAAACAACAAAAAAAGTGGGGGTGGGGCTTGGAGAGGTGGCTCAGTGGTTAAAAGCACTGGGTACCCTTCCAGAGGTCTGAGTTCAGTTTCCAGCACCCACTTAGTAGCTCACAACCATCTGTAATGCATGTGATGCCCTCTTCTGACATACAGATAGAGTATACATATACATAAAAATTTTTTTCTTTAAAGTTGAAAAAATAGCCGGGCAGTGGTGGTGCACGCCTATAATCCCAGCACTTGGGAAGCAGAGGCAGGCGGATTTCTGAGTTCGAGGCCAGCCTGGTCTACAGAGTGAGTTCCAGGACAGCCAGGGCTACACAGAGAAACCCTGTCTGGAAAAAAAAAGTTGAAAAAATAAGACATGAGTTAGGTTATTTGTACCTAAATAAATACATAAAAGATAAGAATAACTTGTCTTTTGAAATTTTTTCTTTCATTTCTTTATTTTATTTTATTTGGGATAGACTCTCATGTAGCCCAGGTTGGCCACAAACTTGCTACATTAGTTCGGGTTTCCATTGCTGTGCTAAATACCATGACCAAAAACAACCTGGAGAGGAGATGATTCATTTCGCCTCACAGCTTATCCTGCATTGTGAAGGGAGCTGGAGGCAGGAGCCTGGAAGCAGCAACTGAAGCAGAGGCCACGGGAACGTGCTGATTACTGGCCTGCTCCCAAGGACTTGCTTAGCCTGTTTTTATACAACTTAGGACCAAGTGTCCAAGGGTAGCACTGCCCATGTGACTTGAGCCCTTCCACATTCATCACAAAATCAAGAAAATTCCTCACAAACTTGTCCACAGGCCAATCTGATGGAGCCATTTTCTCAGTTGAAGGTCGCTCTTTCCAGACAACACTAGCTGTGTCAAGCTGACAAAAAGGTAAGCAGCACAGTAAGTAGCCTAAACTGACTTGGTGCGCCTGATTGCCGAGAGCTGGGATTACAGACATGCATGACCTGACCGTGCCCAGTTTATTCGGTGCTAAAAGATCAGACCCAAGGCTTTGTATATGCTGCGCATGGCCTTTGCCACCTGAACCATAAATCTGAAAAACATTTTTTTTAATCAAGGTAGTTAGCCTTGCCCAGAGCTTCCTGACCCCTCACCTTCCCTTTTATTCTGTTTTTGTTTGTGTGTTCCATTGTGGGACACCAAGATTATTTTTTTCTAGAAGCACCTATTTTGGGTGGTTTATGAGCTAGACTTTCATATAGCCCAGGCTGTTCTGGAATGGGCTATGCTGCTGAAGATGATTTTGAACTCCTGATGTTCCTGCTACCATCTCCCAAATGCTAGGATTCAGGGTTGTGCTACTATGTCCAGTCCTATCTTTTGTATTTATCACTTCCTTTTTTTTCTGTGTGGCTGGGTTTGGGACTCAGGCCTCTGTGCGTGCTAGACAAGCACTGAGAACATCAACTAACCTGGGACCTCTGCCTCTGAGTTATGCACCACTATCCTAGCATAGCAAGCATTTGCTTTACAAAAGAGACTCTCATCTGGGCAGCAGTGACTTCATGCCTTTAATCCCAGCACTCTAGAGGGAGAAGCAGGAGGATCTCTGAGTTGGAAGTCAACCTGGTCTACAGAGCAAGTCAGCCAGGGCTATGTGGAAAAACCCTGCCTACAAAACCCAAACCCAAAAACAAAAAAACAAAAATTTAATTAATTAATTAATTAAAAAAAAAAAGACAAAGATTCCTCTGCACGCACTTGTATGTGTGCGTGTGTGTGTGTGTGTGTGTGTGTGTGTGTGTGTGTGTGCGTGTTCATGCATGTGCACATACAAATGCACAGGGAGGCCAGAGGATAATATTGAATGCCATTCCTCAAGTACTGTCTATCCTTTTTGGTTTTATTTTTTAGGTATTTGAGACATGTCTCTAGTCTGCAGCTTGCCAAATAAATTAGGCTAGTTAGCTGGTCAGCCTCTGCTTCCCTGGCACTAGGATTACAAGTGTTTTTTGTTTGTTTGTTTTGTTTTGTTTTTCGAGACAGGGTTTCTCTGTGTAGCCCTGGCTGTCCTGGAACTCACTCTGTAGACCAGGCTGGCCTCAAACTCAGAAATCCGCCTGCCTCTGCCTCCCAAGTGCTGGGATCAAAGGCGTGCACCACCGCCGGGCAGATTACAAGTGTTTATCATCCTACCTAGTGTTTTCTTATGTGGATGCTGAGAGTAAAAATAAAGTTCTGCTTGGAGAGTATTGGAGGCACCTTCCCTCCCTAAACCAATAGTTCTTGCCAGGCTTGATGGAGCAGACCCCTAATTTAGCACTTGGGAAGTAGAGGCAGGAAGATCAGGAGTTCAAGGTCTGCTTGTGTTTGTTTATTGCTTTATTTTTTGTTTGTTTTGTTTTGTCTCACTATGTAGGCTAGTCTTGAACTCACAGAGATGCACTTGCATGCTGGATAAAATCTACTTTGAATCAGTATAAACTGAGTATAGTGGTACATAGCTGTTATGGTAGGAATTGGGAGACTGAGGCAGGAAGATCACAAATTCCAGGTCTGAGGTCAGATGGAAGCACATAGTAAAACTGATAAGGCATAGAAGGGACAGGCGGAGGGTACTTTTATATTGTCTATTACAAAGACAGACATACTTGTGTTCCTGGAAAAGTACTACTAAGCTGATACCAACAAAAATGAACTATAGTCAGGGTTTCAAGAAATACCTGAGCCCAGATATTCAGAGAATAAGGAACTGATACCAAAGAGAGGCATGCACATCACAACTGTGGCAGACTAAAAGGCTGACTGAGCTCTCAGATGCTGACTGCTCCGCCTTTCTCCCCTGCCTTCTCTGTGTATAATAGGCTATCTGGGAAAGATGAATGGCAGGCTTTTCTTTTCTTTTCTTTTCTTTTTTAAGATGTTAATCTGGAGCCTCTAGAGTTGGCTCAACTGTTAAGAGCACTTGCTGATCTTGCAGAGGAGCCAGGTTTGGTTCTCAGCACCTACTTTAATCAACTTGTAATTTGAGTTCCAGGGAATCTGATGCCCTCTTCCAGCCTCCACAGGCACCTACATTCATATGCACATAACCACACACAGATACATGCATATAACCACACACAGATTTATGCACATACTCACACACAGATACATGCACATACTCACACACATAATTAAAAGTAGAATAAGGAGCTGGAGAGAATGCTCAGTAGTTAAGTAGTATTGCTTTTACAAAAGACCTGAGTTAAATGTTTAATTCCTAGCACCTACTATGGGCAACTGACAAACTCCTATAACTCCATCTCCAGGAGATATGATTCCTCTGGCATATATATAAAATTAAAAAATAAAATAAATTCTTAAAAGAAAATACTTCTTTTAATTTTAATTTTATTTTATGTGTTTTGATGTTTTGAATATACTTATAGTCTATGCATGTCTGTATATGTTTATGTACCATGTAAATTTCTTTCTTTTCTTTCTTTCTTTCTTTCTTTTTTTTTTTTTTTTTTTTTGAGACAGGGTTTCTCTGTATAGCCCTGGCTGTCCTGGAACTCACTCTGTAGACCAGGCTGGCCTCAAACTCAGAAATCCGCCTGCCTCTGCCTCCCAAGTGCTGGGATTATAGGCGTACACCACCACTGCCCGGCTACCATGTAAATTTCTGATGCCCAAAGACACCAAAAGAGGCCATCCCAGGGATACCCTGAAACTGAAATTACAGACAGTTGTGAACTACCATGTGGTAAAATTAAACATAGGTCCTTTGGAAGAGCAGCTAGTGGTCTTAACTGCTGTCATCTCTTTGACCCCAAAGAAATCTTTTTTTAAAAATATATTAATCTGTATTGTTTTCAAACTCCTCGCTGTTCTTTAAACTAAGCATGATTTACAGATTTCAATTCCTGTTGGGCAGTGGTGGTGCACGCCTTTAATCCCAGCACTTGGGAGGCAGAGGCAGGCAGATTTCTGAGTTTGAGGCCAGCCTGGTCTACAGAGTGAGTTCCAGGATAGTCAGGGCTACACAGAGAAACCCTGTCTCAAAAACAAAACAAAACAAAACAAACAAAAACAAAAAAACAAAAAACAAAACCAAAAAAACCCCACTAAGCATGATTTACAGATTTCAATTCCTGTTGGGCAGTGGTGGCTCACACCTTTGATCCCAGCACTCAGGAGGCAGAGTCAGACAGATCTCAGAGTCTGAGGCCAGCCTGGTCTACAGAGTGAGTTCCAGAACAGTCAGGGCCACACAGAGAAACCCTGTCTTGAAAAATCAAAAGGAGGAGGAAGAGGAGGAAGAGAAGGAGGAAGAAGAGGAAGAGAAAGAAGAGGTAATCATAAGCAGCACAATTACATAGTTTGTCTCAAGAAACAAAACAAGGCAGGTCTGGAGCGATGGCTTAGAAGATAAAAGCAATTCTTGTTCTTGTCAAGGACCTGGGTTCCATTTCTAGGACCCACACAGAGGCTCACAACTGCCCATAAATCTAGTTCCAGGTAATTGAATGCCTTCTTCTGACCTCCTTGGATACCAGACATGCATGTCGCCTATAGACATACAAGCAAGCAAAGCACTCATACACATAAAAAAGATGGGACAGAGAGAGGGAAGGAAGAGAGGGCAGTAGAGAAAATTACAGCAAGTGAAATAGCATTCATTTGTTTAATTTTGTGGTTTACATTGTATAGCCTTGGCTGGCATAGAACTCTTCCTGTAGAGACCATACTGGCCAAGAGTCACAGAGATCTGCTCATTTCTGCCTTTTGATTGCTGGTATTAAAGGAGTGTTCCACCATTTCCTGCTCTCCATTTATTTTGTGGTATAGAGGTGGTGGTGTCTATGTGCATGAATCAGTAGGCCACAGTGTGCATGTGGAGATCAGAGGATAACTTTCTGGAGTTGGTTCTTTCCTTCCACAACGTGTAGCCTGGGGACTGAACTCATGTCCTCAGGCTTGGCCACTGCATCTTTACCCACTGAACCACCTCACCAGCCCACTCTAAATTAAGTTTACACATTTGGGGAATTTTGTAAATTTTTATTTTATGTGTATGAGTGATTTGCCTGCATGTGCATTGGTGCACCAGAGGCAGAATTGGTGCCCAGGGAGGCCAGAAGAGGGTGTCAGATTCCCTGGAACTAGACTTTCAGAGGGTTGTGAATCACCCTGTACAATCAAAACTTGGTCTTCTGGAAGAGCAGCCAGTGTTCCTAATCAGTGAGACGCCTACCCAGCCTTTGCTTTGTGAGTTGTGGGGTTTGTTGAAAGGAAGACAATTGGTTGTTTTATAAGATTTTTTTTTTAATTATTATGGGGGCTCTAATTAGGAAGAGGGTGAACATAGGTGAAAAGGGAAGGGCTAAAATACCAGTAAGGATGTTTGAAGACATCTTAAGGAATACATATGTAGTTTAAATATAGTTTTCCCATCTGGGCTGACAATGCTCCCTTCAATGGCTATAGAGCATTTTGACAAAACCCCAATACCAGGCACGAGAAGTACTCAACTCAAGAGTGGTTGAGAGGGTTGTCCAGAGACTGGCAAAACATTATTACGCTATAACTATTGCCCTTGGTTGCTTCCCAGAGGTAAAATGTTAAATTCCTAGTTCTAACCGCATTCTGCATTTAAGATGCTGAGACTCTCCTGATTGTGTCCTCCTGAGGACTCGTTTTCATGGTACCAGAAAGCACCAATGCCAAAAGAGAAAAGCAACCAAGAGTCCTCTCCAGACATGATGCTTATGAACCACAACACTGACCAGCATAGTTCAATAATCCTAAAGGTGTAGTGGTTCACATACCTTAGTGATAACCAACAGCTCTTTAATTTTACTTAGGACCTTAGGCCTGGTACTGGAAACTTAGTCAACTACCCAGTACTAGTGAAGTCATGAGTGTTGGATGAAAACCTACAACTGCCACTTTATTAAACCAGTATAACCTTTAACTTCATTCTAAATGTGTGTCTTATACCCACAGATAAGTGTGGTCCTCACCCTTCACCAAGAAACATCCTTTGCAACAGATAGAGACCATTATAGAAAACCTCAACCAATCAAAATACAGAGTAGTGAAGCCCAATCCCAATGAATGGATCTATAATACAGCTTCTGTACCTAAGGCTCAGGGATCACCGTGGTAGAGGGGGCAGAAAAAAATGTAAGAGCCAGAGAACAGGGAATTTGCTGTGAGACTGTAGACCTTAGGAATGTCAGAAACCACACCCATAGAAGGATGACACCAATAGACAAGCTAGCATGGACGAGGAAAGCTCACTAGGCCTGAACCCTACATGATGATTACAGGCAACTGAGGAATGCTGGGAGTGGGAGAAATGGTCTGATCCAGGGAAGAGCACAGCCACTGATTAGCCAGTACCAAGTGGTCGGCCCTGAAAGCATACATGCAAGTAATATTAGACAGGCTAGGCAGGTTGTATTCACACAGACACACATACAAACACATATCAGACACACACACACACACTCACTAACAATTAATGAAAAAGAGAGCCAGATGGTAGTGGCTCATGCTTTTGATGCCAGTCTGTCTCCAGGGGTAGCAGGGAGGCCATGAATTTGAAAGAGAGCAAGGAGGGGTATGTAGGAAGGTTTGGAGGGAGAAAACAAAAGATATAAAATGATGCAATCATATTATAATCTCAAAAGAAACGTTAAAATATATTTTTCCCTTTGAAATAGGGTTTCCCTGTGTAGCCCTGGCTGACCTGGAACTCACACTGTAGACCAGGCTGAACTCAGAGATCTGCCTGGCTTTGCCTCCCAAATGCTGGGATTAAAGGCCTGTGTTACCATCGTCTGGCAAAAATATTTCTTTGTAAATCACATGTGTGTGCTCATGCTCACATGTAAATATGTGCATATGGATCCAAGTGGCCACTGAGGCTGGAAGAGGGTCTCATGTCCATCGAGGCTGGAGTTACAGGTATGTGTGAGCAGCTCAACAGGGCACTGGGACCTCAGTCTGGTTCTCTGAAAGAACAAGAAGCATTCTTAACCACTCATCTGTCTCTCTCCATCCCTGAGGTAGGTTTTCTTGTTGTTGAAGAGGCAAGGTCTCATCTGTCCCAAGCTTGTCTTGAATTGACACTGGAGGATGACATTTTAAGTGTTCCTGCTGTTTAAGACCAGGCATTTGGAGAACTTGGCTAAACTTGCTCTTTCCTAATTACTTGACAGGTGTGTCAAAGAATGTACTTTCAGCTATGCTTGGTCACGCCGCCTTATAATCTCAGCATTCCAAAGGCCAAGGTAGGCGAACCACCTCAGGCCAGCCTGGGCTACAAGGCAAAACCTGACTCAAAACAAACTGATAAACCAGCCTGCTTCCATCTTAGTCTTGATAGCCATTTTATAGTATAAAAAACAAAAAGAAAATAAATCACAAAGAAACAGCATGGTTCACCTGTAACCTTAAATAGAAATGATTGTGTACTGCTTTTTCAGAAAACAGCAACCATGTCCTTGTTTCAAAAAGTTGTTATGACCCCCTTCCAACCTCATCTTTGTTTTGGTAGGCTGTTAGGACAAACTTGTTACACTAATGTTCTGCTTCTATAATCCCACCTACTTGCCTGCCAAATACCCCCATCTGGAAACCTCCTACTCCTAAGCAATAAAAACCCTTATCTTCCCCATGTCCAATGCTGATCTCTTGAGCCCGAAGCCCATGTACACAAATAAAAACTTGCTTCAATTTGGCCATGGTTTGGGTTGGTGGTGCTTCTCCTTGAGTCTATAGGATTAACAAAACATAAACAGGGCTGAAAATGTAGCTCAGTTGGTAGAATATATGTCTAACATGCACAAAGCACTATTTCTGATCTCTAGCACCACACAGACTTGGTGTGATGCCATAATCCCAGCTCTCAGGAGGTAGAGGCACTCCCAGCTACATAGCGGGAAAATAAAGAATATTGTAAATGTAACTTTTATTCACCAGATGTAATTGTTGTCATGGAGACTTACTGCTGAATAAGCTCACCCTTTCTAGTTCTTTCTGAACTCTGGCTGGCTGGTTTAACTCAGCTGTTCTGACTCATACTCCTCTCCAAGCTGTCTGACCGAATTTGTCTGTTTGGCCTCATACTAACTTTGACAATGCGTCTTAATCTTCTAGCTCCTTCTTATTCTTTGACTTCAACTCACTTTGTATGAACTCACATATGAACTCAACTCTGCTGCACTGTACTCACTCACCTGAACACCAAACTCCACTCCACTCCACTCAACTCCTTCCACCTGTCTGAGCTGTTTGTTCCCTTCCCTGTCTGTTCTCACTGGGCGTTTCCTATCTCTGACTCATTTTGTCAAATCTTTCTCCCATTAGTTACTTTGTCTGCCCTTCAAACATGGCTGCTTCCTTCTACAAATTAACTTTGCCTTCATTGTTTTGGGTTAATGGTTTATACTATGGGCATGTCTATATTCTGCCCAGAGGGACTAAAGGTGTGTGGTGTGTCTACATTCCAGCCAGATCACACAGATCTAGAAGATCTTTCGATGTAATCCCTTGCCAGAGCAGCCACGTTGCTGGATTAAAATCCTCTACAGGATTTAGTTTCAGTTTGCTGGCAGAGAACTGTTATGAGTAAATCCACTTTGATTTGCTCCCTTAATTCAGTGTAAGAGGTCAATCCAAACTAATCCTTCCTATAAACCTTACTTCTAGGCTTCCCATATTCCTTGGCTCATGGCCTCTCTATCTCGCATGTCATGTCCAGAAATGTGAAGGATGTCCACCACCATTTCTCTAGTATCCCTCTTCTCATAAGGAGGGATGTCTCTGGCATTCCACCAGGCCTACCAGCTAATAATCTTCCCATCCCAGCTTCACCAAATTTGTAACCTTAACTTCAGCTGCAACCTCGATTCCCTTTATGATGGAACCTAACATAACTATAGGTTCCTAAGATTAGCAAGCAGACATCTTGAGTTTGCTTTGTGGTGACAGGGACTGATCGAGAAAACTGCATACTAAGCACACACTCTCTAACCTCAGGAAAGGTTTATGTTGGCAGCTTGACAATCAAGCGCCTCTATAATAATAGTAGTAGTTACTAACTACCATTGTTTGCTTGGCCTTTTCAAATACATTTATTTTATTTTATGTATATGGGCATTTTATCTGCATATATGTATGTGCACCATGAACTGTGTCTGCAGAGGTCAGAAGAGAACTATGGATCTCCTGGAACTGGAGTTACAGCTGGTTGCAAGCTATCATATAGGTGCTAGGAATTGAACCTGGGTCTTTCTGAAAGCATGAAATGTTCTTAACCAGCTCTCAGACCCTGTTTGCTTTTATGTGTGTGTACATGCATACATAAGCCGGTGAGTGTTTGGGTACATTTGTGTGCACATGCATGTGGAGGCCAGAGGCCAGCCCTGGGTATCATTCGAGAAAGCCATATACTTCCTTTAAGGCAGTCTCTGATTGGCTTAGCAATTAGATGGTCAACCCCCGTGATTATGAATGTGCATCACCACACCTGACTTTTTTATCTGGGCTCTGTGGATAGAATTTAGGACCTCATGCTTGTGAGGTAAAGGCTTTAGTGACTGAGTTACTCCCTAGTCCTGGCTGCCATTCACTGAGAGTCTTCTATGACTTTACATGCTTCATTACATACCAATAATATACAAATAATTATTCTGACAACCTTAGGAGCCTGGGGATGCTGTGTTCCTCTTTATAAATAAACAGGCTCAGAGAGAGAAAAGAAATTGTCCAGGTTCACACCCCTGGAGTGGCAGGGTTAAGATCGGAATTAGGTTCATGAGAACCCCACAGCCTATATAACTAACTTCTAACCATCTGGTCCTTCAGCATCCTCTACTCCTCCCCCAGAAGCCATGAGGCTTCAATTTCAGGGGTGCTATCCCCAAACCTCAAAGTCCATTCTCACCAAGTCTATAAAATTAATTTCAAATCCATTCCATCAGGGATGTTTTCCCTAGGCCCTCATCAGGAGCCTCTTCCTGTCCCTTGAGGGCCCACACAGGTCTCAACCACTTCTAGTAAAGCATTTTTCTCCTCATAAAGCAGTGGTATTTGAAGGGACACTGTCTTTCCTCAAATTCTAATCCCTTTCAGATCAGGAACCAACCCTTCCTTGGTTTTGCCCCTAAGGGTGTCTTGTTAGTTCATTGTGCATTTATAGACATTCACTGGGATACTTTGAATCAAGTGTCTCTGAAAGTTCACTCTTTGGGTGCCCTCTCCACTGCTCCCCACTCTAATTGCATAGCAACTGTTGATAAAACAAAAAGAACACATGAAAATGATAGTGTTGAGTTCAAAAACAAGATTACCATCTCTGGGACCTTCAACTAAATGGGAACACAAAATCATGGGCAGAACTTAAGCTCCAGGTTGAAAGCCCTAGTAAAGAGGTGGGAGGAGCCGGGCGGTGGTGGCGCACGCCTATAATCCCAGCACTTGGGAGGCAGAGGCAGGCGGATTTCTGAGTTCGAGGCCAGCCTGGTCTACAGAGTGAGTTCCAGGACAGCCAGGGCTACACAGAGAAACCCTGTCTCGAAAAACCAAAAAAAAAAAAAAAAAAAGAGGTGGGAGGAGACAGCCAGGCACCGAGGGCAGATTGTCCTCCAGGCAAGGGGAGCTAAAGCCATACTCAGTGCTCAAGGACTGGATGTACTGGGTGACATCCTTCATTGCAGGATAAACCTAGAGGAATAAGATGACTTGCTGACAGCTGCCCAAGGTGACAGTTATTTAGTCATATAAAGAGGTAGCTCAGAGGGTGGAGAGCTTACCTAGCGCTCATGAAGCCCTGGGTTCCATCCTTAGCACTGCATAAATCTGGGCATGTACACACACCTGTAATCCTAGAATTCAGGTGTTCAAAGTCACTCTTGGTTACATAAATGGGAGCTCATGAGACTGTATCTTCGAAACAAAGGCCTTGAGCCAGGCATGATGGCACACACCTTGGATCCCAGCACTCAGGAGGCAGAGGCAGGTAGATCCCTGTGAGTTCAAGGCCAGTTTGGTCAAGTGACTCAAGGCCAGCAAGTTCCTGGACAGCCAGAGCTACATAGAGAGAGCCTAGTTTTTTTAATTCAGAAACTAAATGGTCAAAGGCAGGGTAAAAACCCCAAATTAGGTTTAAAAAAATTTCAACAACACTGTGGTGTCAAGGTGTTGGGGTGGGTACTGTGGTGTCAGGGTGTTGGGGTGGGTGCCTTGGTGTCAGGGTGTTGGGGTGGGTGCCTTGGTGTCAGGGTGTTGGGGTGGGTGCTGGCTGTGGTGTCAGGGTGTTGGGATGGGTGCTGTGGTAACAGGGTGTTGGGGTGGATGCTGTGGTATCAGGGTGTTGGGGTGGGTGCTATGGTGTCAGAGTGTTGGGGTGGGTGCTATGGTATCAGGGTGTTGGGATGGGTGCTGTGGTAACAGGGTGTTGGGGTGGGTGCTGTGGTAACAGGGTGTTGGGGTGGGTGCTGTGGTATCAGGGTGTTAGGGTGGGTGCTGTGGTGTCAGGGTGTTGGGGTGGGTGCTGTGGTATCAGGGTGTTGGGGTGGGTGCTGTGGTGTCAGGGTGTTGGGGTGGGTGCTGTGGTATCAGGGTGTTGGGGTGGGTGCTGTGGTGTCAGGGTGTTGGGATGGGTGCTGTGGTAACAGGGTGTTGGGGTGGGTGCTGTGGTATCAGGGTGTTGGGGTGGGTGCTGTGGTGTCAGGGTGTTGGGGTGGGTGCTGTGGTGTCAGGGTGTTGGGGTGGGTGCTGTGGTGTCAGGGTGTTGGGGTGGGTGCTATAGTTCATGCCTGTAGTCCACACTGCCTGGCTAAAAAATTGCTTGTACTCCAAAGTTTGAGGCCAGCCTGAGCAACATAGTGATCCTGCATTGTTTTTCACGTTCTCCTCCCTCTCTTTTTAAATCCTATTTCTTTTCTTTCTTTCTTTTTTTTTTTTTTTTTTTTTTTGGTTTTTCGAGACAGGGTTTCTCTGTGTAGCCCTGGCTGTCCTGGAACTCACTCTGTAGACCAGGCTGGCCTCGAACTCAGAAATCCGCCTGCCTCTGCCTCCCAAGTGCTGGGATTATAGGCGTGCACCACCACCGCCCGGCTAAATCCTATTTCTTATTTTGAGGCAGCATAGATACCCAGGCTGACCTTGAACTCATTTTGTAGATCAGAAAGGCCTTGAATTTCCTGCCTCTAAATGTATAGCTGATACTATGAGCCTGTGCCACTACCCCCATCTCTCTTGGGCTTGGTTGGTTGGTGTGAGACAGGGTCTCAAGTAGCCTAGACTGGCCTTGAACTTGCTACACAGCCAAGAAAGACCTTGACCACCTGATCCTGATCTCTACCAGCCACCTAACTAGGACCGAGGGCCAGTCTTCTGCCTCCCTGCTTTCCAGGTGTGGACGGACTTCTACAGTTTCGTGAGGATAAGCTTTTGGGCATGAAAACCCGGAGCACAGGCTCATTTGTATTCCCTTTGAGCGAATTGGTACTTAGGGGATGAAGTCAAACCACCAGAGGAGGCAAACTCAGTTTCAACAAAGGTGTGGTTGGTCTTCAGTGGTTGAAAAACTAGACTAAGGTGACGTGGAAATACAGGGCTCCTGCTGGGTACACACAGGTCATTTCTCTTGAGGCCTGCAGCTCTGCTTAGGCGCCTGGGTGCCTGCTCTACTCGCAGCTGGAGAGCTGCCACACCGAGGACAAAGACGATGGTGTCCCCTCAACCCGGCAGAGCCTTTCCCTGCCAAGGCCTGGGCAAAGAGAAGTCGCATGTGACCCTCCGTGTGACCCAGGCCCTGAATAGGCTCCAACTCATCCTCCCAGACCAGGCAGTCAGAGTTAAAGGCTCAGCAGGCTCAGGGTCACTGCGGGTCTTTCTGGTACTTTGACTTAATTTTATGTGTATACATGTATGTCTTTATACTACATGCATGCCTGGCACCCACAGAGGCCAGAAGAGGATGATGGATCCTCTGGAATTGGAGTTACAGATGGTTGTGAGATACCATGTGGGTGCTGGGAATTGAACTCAGGTCCTCTTAAAGAGCAGCCAGAGCTCCTAACTGCTGAGCCATCTCACCACCCCTTCTATGTATGTATGTATCTTTTTAATTGTGTATATTTGCATATGTTACTGTGGGTTTGTGCTTGTGAGTACAATCACCCTAGAAAGCCAGAGGCATAAGATCTCCCCAAAGCTATGGTCACAAGCTCTTGTGAGACAACTTGCACGGGTGCTAGGAATCAAACACAAGTCTCCTGAAATTATGTAAATAATAAATTAAAATAATAAAAGAAAATTAAAAAATTAAACTTTAATACAGTTTAAATGTTTCGTTTTCTACTTGTATTGCATTGTTAAATAATCATGTAAAGTCTTTTTAAAAACTCACTGCACATTTCTGAATTACTAAAGGAGCTTGGTCCTTGGTGTAGACTTTCCCAGCAGCAGCACCTACAGTGAGTAGTGAGCATGTTAGAAACACAGGCTACAGCCAGATGAGGTCCTGAGCATCTGTAATCCCAGCACACAGGTGGAGTTAGCAGGACTTTTGGTTTGAAACCAGCCTGGGTTACATAGTGAGATCTTGTTAAGGAAATAAGGGGGCTGGAGAGATGTGTCTGAAAACAGCTACAGTGTGCTCATATATACAGGAGAGATGTGTCTGAAAACAGTTACAGTGTACTCATATATACATAAAATAAATAAATAAATCTTAAAAAAAAAAGGAAGAAAAGTAAAGGTGTAAAGTCCGGTGGGTAGAGCAACATTTGGGGGTGGGGGTGGGGGCAAAGGCAGTAGAAGGCCAACCTGTTACAGAGTGAGTGAGTTCCAGGACAGCCAGGGCTACACAGAGAAATCCTGTTTCAGAAAGAAGAAAAACAAAAAGAGAGAGAAGAAAAAGATTTTTAAAAAGCAGGGAAGAGCTGGGTGTGGTGACACAGGATTTAATCTCAGCATTGGGAAGACAGAGGAAGGTCAGCCTTTGTGTTAGAGGCCAGCCTGGTGCATATAGTGAGTTCCAGATCAGCTAGAGCAACACAGTGAAACAAAACAAAGAAATTAAGAAAAACTAGTAACACACGTGTTTTGTTTTGTTGAGTCAGGGTTCCTCTGTGTAACTCTGGCTGCCCTAGAAAGCACAAGGCTGGCCTTAAACATAACAGACTTT
Organism: Arvicanthis niloticus; assembly: GCF_011762505.2. Taxonomy (NCBI): domain Eukaryota; kingdom Metazoa; phylum Chordata; class Mammalia; order Rodentia; family Muridae; genus Arvicanthis; species Arvicanthis niloticus. The sequence continues at coordinate 91,070,145 of NC_047659.1, read as the reverse complement.
TTAAAAAATGAAAGAAAGAAAAGAAAAAGAAAAAAACCACTAGCCACCTGTTTAAAGGTGCTCCCAGGAATGCTGGGAAGAGGTGGTCACTCAGCTGACCTCCCAATTTACTTCATTCCTGGAGAATCCTCTGCCTCTCTCCTGTCCTAGAGCATGGAGGTTAAATTCTTACTTCTGGGAACACTGTATTGGAAAAGCCTAGCCACAGTTATCTAGCACGTGCCAGGTTCCCCACAGAAGCTGGGACTTCTGGTCAACAACTCCCAATGTTATCTCTCAGTTAATCACACACACACACACACACACTGATTAAACAGTTAAAACTAATCACAGCAAGAAATATTTGAAAAGCTACGTGAGTGGCATTTAATTCAAGTCTCATTAGCTATGTGGGAACCTGACCTGTAGAACCAGCAACAGGTTTTTCAGGACACTTGCTCCGGGAAGGGCCTACCTCATTCCATTGCCCTCAGCCAGCAGGGCTGTGGCTCTGCCTCTCCCAGTTTCCTCCGGCAGAGGCATGATCTACATGTCTCCTGTTGCAGAAAGCCAGGAGCTCACGCTGGAACTAGGTTGCAGGTGGAAACACTGGGAAACAACTGTTTCTGGTATTTCTAGTCTTCAAGAGGTTCATCTTTGACTACTGATTCCTAGGCTCCCGCATGGGCAAAGAGATGAGGACCCAAAGAAATGTCTGGCAGCGGGTATAGAAAGCCTCTGTTCCAACTTAAATGTCAAAATGTTTGAATTTCCCAGAGTCCAGTGGGAGTTATTACTGTTGGGTGGTGGGATTATAGGCATTTACACCTTCTTAGTTGTCTACAAAGATTATTTATATATTATCTTTAACATGGCAATAGTTACTGGAATCTAATCTGTTTATGAGAAGCACATTGTGCTTAACTCAGAAAACTTAAGATACAGAAGAAAAAGGTTTCCTTAATCATATCATGTAAAGATAACTGTCTAAACTTTGGCGTGTCTTTTCTAGACTTTTTTCTCTATGCAAAGATACTTCACTGTTTTGTGATCCAAAAGGGGAAAAAAGTAAACATTTAAAAGACAAAGCCTTGGGTTGGGCATGGTAGCACATGCCTTAAATCCCAGCACTCAGGACAAGGCAGGTCCATCTCTGTGACTTCCAGACCAGCTAGGGATACCTAGTTAAGATAGGGATACCCTGTCTCAAAACAACAAAAACTCCAAACAACCAATATTAGTAATTTAAAAAACAAAACAAAGTTTTGATTCTTTATGTTTCAATTTTATTTGTTTTGAAACAGCAACTTAATAGCTTGGAAATGTTCCTAACAGCAAGAGCCTGCCCAAGAGCCTGCCTGTGCAGTCCAGGTTTGTGGTGCCTAGACCCCAGCCCTGGTTCCAGGAACTTTCTTACCCACACCAGCCATCAGGCATATTTCTCTCTGGAGACTTGGGACAAAGGAGGATGTCCATGTAGAGAGGAGGGTAGACCTAAGGGTCACCATGTGGAAGGGCTGGGCTCAGACAAAACTGCCTGCTAGTTTTGGGATATTTTGGGGCTGGGTAGCATGCTCAGACAGACTGTACAATCGTGGAGGGGTCCTGGAATGCCTAACTCCTGGGTAAGACCCTTAGCACCCCTCCATCCACCAGACTCAGAACCTGCCTTTAGAAGTCGGATCTCTGTAGCCTTTTGTCCTCCTGCATATCTCAGAGCCACCCAGACAGTTCCAGGCCTTGGCAGGGTGGGGAATCAGGAAGGTGATGAGGATTCAGACCTGAGAATATCCCACCATCTCCTGTCATAGGGCTTAGGGACCCAAGTGTGCCAATCCCTTCCTAATTGTCACCTAAAAGAGAACAATGCACGGACATCTCTTTGTGACTTAGAGGGGCAAACCTGGCATTTAAGCCCAAGTGTGGTGGGTAGTGCTGAGCTCCAGACTGCAGGCGGCTCCACGCATGCATTAAAGTAGGAGCAGCTCAGCCAGGAGGGTAGGGGCCCACAGGGCCGTTGCTACCCTCCCTTACTGCCATCCACACCCATGGTACCCATGGAAACATAGCCACCCTCCCCTCCTGTCAGCTGCCTACATTCAGGCAACCAGCTCTGGCTCACCTCCACAAGCCAAGGCCTGAACTGATGCCAGGCTGGCCAGAGTGGCTGCAGGAAGAACTGGGATTGGGCAATTTGGTCAGTCTAGGCACCAGCACAGCTTGGGAGGGCTACCACAGGAGCCTCCATACCTTGCTGCCTGGGCTATAATCAGACTGGGCCTAGTCAACCAGCACATTGGCCGGCAGAGCCAGGGGGCCCAGCTTTCCTCTGCCGGTGGGTTAACAGCTACTGTGAGGCAGTAGCCCTTGCTGCAGCAACAACATCCCCTGGTTCTCATTGATGGGGCTTTCTGGCTGCTGCTCCAGCTGCCCAGGTGACTCGGACAACCCTCCAGGGCTGAAGATGTACCGACAGTCACTGGGGATGCCACCTACTGCCCCTGCGCCACTGCCATCCCCTGCCTCGCTGCTAGACTGCTCTCCACAGGGCAGCTCAGGGCTGCCACTCTCAGTAGGCTGCTCAGCTCTCTCAATGTTGATGTATAAGGGGTCCTGGCTGGTGGACAGCACAGATAGGTGGCCCAGAATGGTCTCCAGTTCCATCCGCAGGCATGTGAAGCTTGGGCGTTGCTTTGGGTCGGCACTCCAGCACTGGTACATGAGATCATACCTGAGGTAAAAAGAAGAATCAGGGGACATGGTAGCCACAAAGCAGAGAATCTCTAAGTCACATGAAACAGAGACAGGAAAACAACTCTATTTTGTTGTTGTTGTTTTTTCGAGACAGGCTTTCTCTGTATAGCTCTGGCTGTCCTGAACCTCACTCTATAGACCAGGCTGGCCTCAGAGATCCACCTGCCTCTGCTTCCCTAGTGCTAAGATTGAAGGCATGCACCATTACCAGGCTGGGAAGCATTTTAAGTATATAATAGCCTTTATTCAGGGCATGGGGAGGGGAGTTGAGAGGGTAGTAGAGACGGGGAAAGATAGAGAGAGAGAAGAGGAGTAGAGAAGTAGAGGCCAGCTATGAGCACGTGTAGAGAGAGGAGAGAAGGGGTGACAGGACAGGGCAGGAGCAAGGAGGCAAGAACAAAAGCGGGAAAACAATTCGTTAACACTACTGTAGAAGGATAACTACGCATCGGGTTAAAATACATGATGTAGTGTATGTGTGTATGTGTGTGTAAACGCATACTCGTGCATGACCTGATGTAGTGTATGTGTAACATCAGGTGTATGTGTGTATGTGTGTGTAAACGCATACTCGTGCACAACCTCATGCATGTCCCACAGCACACTGTGGGAAGTCAAAGGACAAGTTTCAGGAACTGGCTCTTTCCTTCCACCATGTGGGTTTGTGGGATCAAACTTAGGCCCTCTAGCTTGGCAGCAAGCACCTTTAGCTGCTCAGCCCTCTTGCCAGCCCTACATTTAAGAGTTCCTATTTGAAAATATGGAAACTGAAGCATGGAGAGATGGCTCAGCAGTTTCAAGTAGTGCTTTTGCAAGGGATCCAAGTTCACCACCTGCCTCTGCCTCCTGAGTACTGGGATTACAGGCCTGTGCTACCACCACACACCTTAGAAATAAATGTTTAAAAAATATTAGTTCTACTGCAACTTAATAAGCCACGGTGGGTTGATATCCATGGGAGGCCTCCCTTTCTCTGAGGAGAATAAGGAAGGGAAGGGGGATGGAGGGAGGGAAGGTAAGAGGAGGGACTGGGAGGACCAGCTGCGATCAAGATGTGAAGTAAATAAATTAATAATAGTAATAAAAATAAATATGCAAAAACTCCTTAATGAAGTAGCGAGTAACAGCAGGCTTTTCGCGATGCACACCTATAATCTCGGCAAGCGGAAGATGAGGCAGGAGGACCGCCACCAGGTTGGGGCAGGCTTAAGGTACAGTTTGAGTATGAGATCAGCTAAAGCGACATAGCAAAGCTCTGTTTCAGAAAATAAAACACAGTACTGATATGCAGTCGGTTGGTAGGATGCTTGCCCAGTGTGCACAAAGGCCCGGGTCTGACTTCCAGTACCTCGTAACTGCTACATCGCTATGATTCTGGCACTTGGGAGGGGGAGGCAGGAAGATTTCAAGTCTAGAGAACCACTCAGCTATACAGTTGGTTTGAGTCTAGTCTAAAATAAGTGAGACAAACAAATTCCCCAAAGTCACAGGACTATGATTTGAAGCCACAGGGACCAGTACCCAGCTTTTTTTCTGGGCTGTCTCAGGAGGGGACTAAAATAATAGTACTTTTGTCTTACACAAAAGACTGGAGTCAGGATTGTTTTTCTGTCTTTTGACCTAGGGCCTAGTATATTAAGCGTAGTGTATGTATATTAAACAAGTACTGTATGGCCAAGTTACCATATCCATGACCCTGAACTCAGGGTTATCTGCTGAGGGGGCAGACATATATATTCCCTCTTGTCCCAAGTCCACACGAGGGAGGCAGCACCCACTCATGTAGTTTCCAGTCCTCTTTCTCTGCCAATAAGAGCCCACCCGAACTTCCTTCTCTGTCCTTACAAATTCTCTTACAGCACTCTCTCTCTCTCTCTCTCTCTCTCTCTCTCTCTCTCTCTCTCTCTCTCTCACACACACACACACACACACACACACACAGACCCTCCTCTAGTGGGAAAGGTCTCAGACAAAGTGCAATTAACAATGCCTGACTTTTGTCCATGGCAAAAGCCCCAAGTACTGTCTTACAAAAAAGCCTTCCTAATCGGGGTTCCAATGGCAGAAGAATCATGCCAGACCCCAGGCAGGCTGTGGGAATGGTCCAGAACTTTGGGTATAGGGCCAGACTGGGATATAATTCTCAAGGCTGCGCTACAAGCCAACTGGCGCCCTTCCACCAGGCTGTTTGGTGGTAGGCCAGTGTCCGCCCACCCTTCATTGACAACAGCAGCTCCAGTCTGAGAGAAGGCTGAGCCAGGGTCTGTCCCTACTCCTCCTCACAGTGCTCGCTCACTCGCTCGAATGCAGCTCCTGCAGCTCTAGAAGAGGGCTGAGGCCAGGTGCAGCCACAAGGAGATATGAGTTTTCAACATCTACAATGCCCTGAGCTCTGCTTACAGAACAGCGGGCAGGGCTGGTTGCTGCACTCACACACACTGCCATCTGAAATGTGAGTGAGGGCTGGGTGTGCTCTGGTGAACACCTGCTTATCATATACAGTCCCTAAGCTCAATTCCTAGCACCACAATAAATAAATAAGTAAATAAACAAATGATTTAACTTTTTTTCTTTTGGTGCCCAGGCTGCAGGCACTTCAAACCCACTGCCCAGAGAAGACTGCTGCCATTCAGGGTTAGTTTTCATCTGCTTGCTCATGGCTGGAACACTCTGGAGACCTAACCCCCAAATCACAAAAGGAACATGTATTTATTCCCCTGGATCACTCTACTCTGTCTTGACTGGAGTCAGGCAGTAATACTAGAACAGACCGAGCACAGTTGATTTCAGGGTTCAGAGCATAAACACTAAAGCCACACGGATCTAGGTTTGAGTACTAACTTATTCACATAATAGCTGTGTGACCCTGACCATGTTATTTAATCTCTTTAATCCTATTTCCTCATCCACAAAAATGGAGAAAATAAGCCTTTTCCTTATAGGGTGAGAGGAAGATTGCCTGAGAGAATACCTAAAGGGCCCAGCTAGGGTCAGTGACAATTATGTCACCCTGTGAAAAGGGTTTGTTTACACTATGCCAGTGTCCTGCCCTGCTCCACAGTACTTCGAGCTGGTAGCTTTGGGATTGGTTTCCTGGTTCCCAGGATCTCAGAACTCTTCCTCAATGGAAAGCTGAAACCAAGGGAGAAGTCCAGCTCTCTACCCAGCTTGTCCTGGCCAAGAAAAAAGACAGTCACAGGCTGCTTGTTCTTCCTGAGGCCCTAAGCAGCCCTGTGGGAAGAGATAGGGCACAAGAGCCAGGCTTGTAGCCTAGCTAGGTTCCCAAAAGGTGGCAAGGAAACCTGGACTGCCGTTCAACTCTGTCCTCTGCCTGTCACGGTTCTTGTTTCTCCCCAGAGACTGGAAACAACAGTGACAGGAAAAGCCAGGAGCAGGATATATGGCGTAAGAGCCATATATGGTGGCTCATAGCTGTCATTCCAGAGTTTGGAGGCCAACCTGAGCTGCCTAGGGACATTGTCTCAACATTCTCCCACCCAGAAAACAAAGGGGGGTGGAGGGAGAATGAGAGGGGGAGAAAGAAAACAGGGAGCTTCAGGGAAAACATGTAATCTGGGGTAGAGATAATCCTCTCACTCAACTACAAGGCCCAAAATAAGGACTAACAGAAGTCAGGTGGTGGGTCTGAGCTCATCCTGGGAGAGCTGCTATAGTAGCAGCCACCAGGCAAAGCTCCTTCCGTAGCCCACTACCCAGGATACTCACACTTCCTCCATGCACTCCGGAGGCTGCTTCAGGCGGTTCCCGCCGATGAGGTAGTTGTAAATCTCAGCATTTTCAATGCCAGCATATGGCGTCTGCCCACGAGTCATGATCTCCCACATGGTCACCCCAAAGGCCCACTGGTATAGAATCAGGATTGGGAAGGAATGTTACCAGGTTTCCTGAGCCAAGCAGAGTAGCATCCTGGGATTCAAGTGTCTCATAACTAGACAAAGCTCCAAGAGCAGAACTTTGGTTCTGTTTGGGTCCTGCACATCCACCCATACACTAAGCCACCCCATCACATTACCACCAGGCCAACCTGCTCACCACATCGCTGTGTACAGTATACAAGTTGTCAGCCAAGCTCTCCAGGGCTAGCCACTTGACGGGCAATTTGGAGGCACAGCCCTGACGATAATAGTCCCCGCTATAGATTTTCCGGGAGAGTCCAAAGTCAGCCACACATACTGTCATGTCTTCGGCCAGCCTGAGAGGGGTGTTGAAAGATAAGACTCAGTCTTCCCCATGCTCAGAGCCTTACTAAAGTTAGGCTGTCCCCATGCATAGGAGGTTCTATCCAAGGCAGGAGGTGACATTAGCAAGTGCCAGGAGGCACTAGCTGCCTCCCACCCATCAGGCCACCAGAATTCCTACATGCAATTCCGAGCTGCTAGGTCTCGGTGGATGAAGTTCCGGGAGCTCAGGTACTCCATGCCACAAGCAATGTCCACCATGAACCGGACCAGGGTCTGGAGGGGCAGGTTCTGGTAGGCAGACAGGGCAAGGATCAGGTTGAACCTCCCCACTCTGTGTGGGGCATAATGAATAAAATTCTCTAGCCAGAAAACCTAAAGATTGTTGTAAGAATCACTGAAAAGGAGATAAGGAACCAAGGGCCTTCTACCGAACCTGTGGCAAGCCTGACAAAGAGTTGCAGAATCAAATTTCTTCCCAAAAAGGTCTTTGCCTGACCTAAAATTCCCAGCAGGGCTTCAAGAGGGAAAAGGAAGCCAGTTTAAATGTAGTCGGGCTCTGACCCCTCTCTCCCCATCAACTCCTTGAGTCCTGCCCAGCAAGCCTCTTCTCCCCAGGCTCTGTCCCTTTTCCAGGCATCAGTCTCCCACCCAGTTCCTCCTGGCCACCCCCACCTGAGGCACTCACAAAAGGGTTCTCCCCAATTCGGGAGGCGAGCAGAAAGGCATGCAAGTCTCCGTGCTTCATGAAGGGCAGGATGACCATGGGAATGGGGAGACGACCTTTAGCCCTGCTCCGGAGGCTCACCCCTGGGAGACAAGGGAGAGTCAAGAACTGGGCACATGAAGGCCTAAGGACAGCTAGGATTCTGCCACAGGCCCTCCCTACCTGCTGGCTTCCATGTCTAGCCCTGGCACTGTTACTCCTGCCTGGGGACTACTCGTGAAGGGCTCTGCTCTGCCTGCTGGCCCTTGCTCTGAGTACATCTTTGTTTCTCTTCCACCCACATGAACCGTTTCAAGCTCAGCTCCTTCCAGTCAGATTTCAGACAGGACCTCACTAACTACCTGCTTGCTCACTGGGTAGCCAAACTTTTCTCCTCCAGGCTGCCCTCTTACGTTGGTGGAACATATTTTTAGCCCTATTCTATATCTGCCTCCTCCAAATGGGCTCACCAACAAGCTTGGCCACGTGTGGATGGTCAAACTCCTTCATGCAAGCTGCTTCTCTGAGGAATTCTTCTATGTCGCTCGAGGCAATGATGTCAGCTGGGAGAAAGGAAGGGGAAGGAATGGAAGGAGCAAGGCTCACCACTCACTGCCACCCTCCCAGGACTCTTAAAACTCACAGAAGCCCTGTCTGCTGCTTTCTCATTTCTCTGCCTGCTAACATTTCCCAATTCGCTTTTTTATCATTTGCTTGTTTGATCCAGGGCTCACTCTGCAGCTCAGCCTGGTCTCAGGCTTGTGATCCTTCTGCCTTACTCCTCACCAGTACTGGGATCACCACTCCAGGCTGAGGTTTTAAACTTTTCTTTTAGGTCTCACTACATTGGCCAGGCTGGCCTCAAACTGGTAACAATCCCCTACCTCAGCCTCCTCAGTGCACAGATTTCCCTTTAGGAAACTGGCCTTTCCTTTAGGTTTTGGCAGCTCAGGAGCTCCACCAATAACAGCTGTGATCACCCAAGAGTGAACCGTGAACATCTGACAGCAGGGAGCAAAGCTGGGGCACGAATCTTTGCGTGGGCTTATGCTTTTGAATTATTCACGTGGTGCAGTCAGCATCCCTGCTAGTGCTGAGTAGCTTCTTGGGAAACCTCAGGCAGAGTGGCATCTGCTCCTGATCAGTCACTCCCTTTACCCTCTCCTGACCTGGCAACAAATCCTAGTGTCTAACTTACCTTTCAGCATCTTCACAGCCACTTTCACAAAGGAGCCATCTTCCTGCTTTAGCTGGGCTTCTCTCACTGATCCAAACTCTCCTAAGCAAGAAATCAACAGACAAGGCAAGACACCTCAGGCTCCCTACACCCTTCCCTCTCAGGTGACTCTTCATATGGTCATAAAACCATCAATTAAGGGTCTTTGAGGTGTCTGTGTTGGAAATGGCTCCTTGCCTCTAACCATGATTCCTTGTAATACTCCTAAATCAGGCATCCATAGGTATATCTTGGTATATCTTGTTTATAGGGGTTAACCCAAATTCACACCCTGGAAGCAACTGAAACAACCCATGCAGAGAAGGCAAAGGTATAACATAGGTATATCTTGTTTATAGGAGTTAACCCAAATTCATACCCTGGAAGCAACTGGAACAACCCATGCAGAGAAGGCAAACCCATGCTGGTCCCCCATATCCCCCAAACCTTTGCCCAGCATCCGGCCAAGGGTGAACTGTTGCTCTGGGATGAGGACGTCCTCCAGCTTTTCCTTCAATTCATCGCTGATGCCCAGGCTATCCACTGCAGGGAGGAGGTGAAAGGGAAGCGGAACTGTAGTCAAATCCACACTCCAGCCTACTATCTCCACCCAGCTTTCTGCCCTCAACACAGAGCCTGAATCTCTCACATTGTGGCAATTAAGCTCCACCAAACAATTTAGGGTGTCCCTTTTCATTACTCTGGGATTTATCAAGGTTCAGGCACTTTAGCTGGAAAAATGAGTTGGTAAAAGGTAAGGACACAAGATAGCCTGTCTTTTCCCTTCTATGATGCTCCAGCACTCACATGTGGCCTCAATTCGTTCCGGCCTTTCTCGATTGAAAGACCGGGCTGCCCGGAAGTGTACAGCTGGCTCCCCTCTGGCCATGACACTGTCAAAGGCTTGCCTAAAAAGAAACCCAGGACTTCAGGTAAATTACAAGGCCCTCTGTTACTACCTACTTCACTGGCCACAGTCCCACTTCCTTACCCAAACCGTGTCTCCTTGCGTCTCTTCCGAAGCAGGATGAGGGCCAAGGCAGCAGCTGTGATCAGGGCGGTGAGCACACCCAGGACCACAGGCACCCAGGATGTGCGACTGTGGGGAGGGCCCTGCCTCCCTGTGAGAGGGAAAGGCAATGCTATGAGCCAGGCCGACACCAAAATGTCCTTTTAGAACTTTCCTAGGATGGTCACCTCACCTAGCCTTGCCAAAAGATTTCCTAAGCCAAGCAAAGTGGCAAATCAAAAAGACCTCAAAGATTCAAGAGTTTGTGCCTGAGCAGTGACAGGCTCACAGCTGTCACCTGCAGTGTAACCAAGGCAAAGGGAGGAAACCTAAGAAACACCAACCCTGGTCTCCTCTCTACTGTTTGACTGTGTGTGTGTGTGTGTGTGTGTGTGTGTGTGTGTGTGTGTGTGTGAAAGCCTTGCCCCCTATGACTTACCTGCATGGTCATGAGATGACACCACCAGGGGTTGACTCCAGGGCCCGTCACCAATTGCATTGGAGGCACACACACGCAAAATCAGGTCCTTCTGGGGATCCCAGCCGGTCAGATTGGCCCTGGTCCCTTCCACCATCAGCTCATCCTGTAGCCAGGAAAAGCCCCACCCTCACACTGAGCCTGGGGAAGCCTCCAGCTGGGCTGGGAGGGCAGAAGAAAGTTCAGCTAAGGAGTCACAGAACCTTAGGGGCACAGTGAGTGTTAGGGGCTACAGAACACAATCTCTTGGGAGTCACCACATTCCTGCCCAGGACTGAAGGGGAGAGGCCTCTCTGAAACATAAACAAACCTTACCGCTACAAGAGGATGGCAGGAAATAGAGCTGGAACTGGGGACAAAGCCTTATCTGTGTCCCCTGCTGCACCCCCCCTCCTTGCAGTGATAGGCTTCCTGATTTGCATACAAAGTGGCCACAGGGCTATCCCAGAGGAGAGACAAACAAATGAGACAGGGAGCTTGCCTTGCCAGGAGGTGGAGGGTATTCCCTGGGCTCCTGTGGGAGCCCCAGACCCTCCAGGGACAGTCTAAAGCTCTTCTAAGTCTCAGAAGTACAGGGTAGACTCTCCAGCACAGTAGAGGTAGCAGAAGGAACTAGCTCCCTTACCTGGGTTCCATTTTCTTGGACCCAGGACAGCTTATAAGGTCCTAGGGGGCCCTCCCCAGGGTCTTCAGGAATCACTTCTTCCCATTCCAGGATAAGGCCTGAGTTGGTACGAATGGCGTGGAGATTCTGAGGAGCTCTGGCTGGTGCTGAACCCAAAGAAAGAAAGCTCTTAGAAGTCCCTGCCTTCCCTACCATCATTATCCCACACAAACCAAGAGCTGAACAGAAAGCAGAGGCTGAGGAAAGGGCTTGCATCCCAGCTGCAACTGCTAACATCCCCTGTGTTGGGGAGGGAAGTCTGGGCAGACAGAAGCGGCCCAGCCCCCACATCTCTACAGTGTGAGTCTTCATCACCCTGGTACTGCTTTGCCCTTCCCCCACCCAGCCTCAGTTAACAAGCAGAGAACCACAAGCCGATTCCTAGGCAGTGTTCTTCTGACTTGCTGTGTCCTTACCTTGCTGCACTTTCCCACAAAATATTTATATGGCTCCTCTTTATCCTGCAGGCCTTATTCATGCCTCTGTCACCCAGGCCTTTCAAACCCAAAGCCCAGGGGCCTTATGAAATGAAGAAATTCATACACTTACTTAAAACATGAGTTTTCCTTTTTAACTGAATTCTGCGGTTCTCCAGCCTGAGCTTAAGGGATAATCTTGGCCACAATGTCAGAAGCCTGGCCATCCCAGCAGGATCTTTTCTTTTTTAGGGGTACTGGGGATTGAACCTCTAGCCAAGGGGTCAACCAGTAAGCTGTATTCTAGCCCTCTTTAGGGGATTTTGCTTGGGCACCCTGAAGTATTCTTACACTATCCTGTCTTTTCCAGTTTGCCTATCTATCTGTTCCTCCTATAAGAACTAGACACAAAGTGGTAAGCAGTAGCATGCAGTAGGTGTTTAACAAGTGCTCACTGAATGAATGATGCCTTCCCTCTCCAGTCCTGCCCCTCTTGCTGAGTTCCTTACCTAGGCCCTTTGTCTGAAAGGGCACCCAGTCGCCATAAGGAGACGGGCCCAAGGCGTTGGCACAGCGCACCCTAAGGCTGTAGTTGGTGGCAGGGGCCAAGTTCCGAAGCAGGCAGGTAAAGGGCGGCACAGGAACCACAACAGCAAGGGCCTCCCATTCTCCTGGGGCATGTGCCACCTTCAGAAAACAACAAAAACCAGAAAAGCACAAAACTGATGAGATTAGGTAAGGAGTTAGGTCTCTGAGATGAGATGGAAGACAGGATAGGCATGGCACGGGAGCTTGAACAAATGTTTCCTCTAAGTCTGTCAGCAAATACCTTATCCAACTTGTTTCTACCACAGGACCATACCGGGTTCACCCTCTGTGTTTTGCAGATACTATTCATTTCTTGGATGACCTGCTGTCCCTAGAAGTCCTACTTCCTCTGAGACTGAGACTGTTCATGGGCAAGGCACTGAGTTCAGTACCCAACAAAGAGCAGGGAGTCAAGACAGGTAGGTGTCCCTTTTGTTGCTTTTGAGACAGGATCTTACTGTGTATCCCTGGCTGTTCTGGAACTCACTCTGTAGACCAGGCTGGCCTCACACTCAGAGGTCTGCTTCCCTCTGCCTCCTGAGTGATGGATTAAAAGCATGCACCCCTATGCCAGGCTAGCGCTACTTTCTTGCTGTCTCAGTTAACTCCAGAAAACACTGCTTGCCTATTCATGCTTAGTGCTTGATTGTTCCAGAGTATCTGCCATTTCTGCTTACTCGCTGCCCCAAAGCTCAGAGCTTCTCAGAGTAAGAATAATGAGGGGGCAGAGAGCCCTGTCTGTGAGGCAGCTTCTCACCTTCCATTTTTGGGGCCCAGAACAAGAATACAAAATGAAGGCTTATGTGTGTGCCTAGGGAAGCAAGTTCAGCAGCAGAGTACTCAATGTTAGTTCAAAAAGCCCTGAGTTCAATCCTTGGCATCCCCAACTCTCAACACACACAAATCCTTATACTCCATGGTTCAATACTTAAACATTAGAAATCATCCAGTACATTTATTTACTTATTTATTCAAAAGTGTTGGAGATCATGAACGGGCTTTACGTAAGCCAGACAAGTGCCACACCATTGCACTATATCCTTAATCTAGTTTCTTGTCATTCTCATAGTCTCTCTCCCTCCTCCTACTTCCTCTAAGGAGGTCTCAGGAGCTCAGACTAGCCTAGAATTCATTCTATAGCCAAGAATATCCTTGAACTACCTGAGTAGGGATAGGAAGTGACACAATGCCTGGTTTTAGGTGGTGCTGGGGATGAGATCCAGGGCTTCCTACCTGCTAAGCAAGCACTCTACCGACTGAGCTACCTCTCTAGAACACTCCCCCTCCAGAACCCCGGAAGAGCTGGGCCTCAGGAAGGAGCCTTCGGCATGCAGGCTTCCAGTGCATGGATGTGAACAATGCTGGCTGTTCCCCACCCACTACCCCCAGTGGCTGTCATTAGACACAGAGGTACACACATGACATTTGCTACCTTTGGAAGGGTGGGCCAGAGAAAAGGCCCATTCAAGCCTTGCACTCAGACCTAGAGCAGCCAGGGCTAGACATTCTGAATGTATAGTATTATGTGGCAGTAAGGATGAACCAGGTAAACTTGTTCCTTAGCACTGAAGACTCTGCCCTTGGGATAAAGGGCTGTGGCCAGGGTGAAGCCAGGAGAGGGCCCACCATGTCTAAGGGACATGATTAGAAGAGTTTCAAAGGTTCTGACTAAAGGACTGGAATACATAGTCACAGAGTGTTTGCTTAGCATGTGCAAAGCCCTGGGTCTGTTCCCAGCACAGGAAAATAAATAAATAAATAAATAAATAAATTTTGCCAGGGTTTAGCACCCTTTCTCGTCCTCTCGTTCTCTTTAGGGGCAGTGGCAGGATGTGAGAGGGAAGAATATCAGCTATGTTAAAAGAAAAACTCTTTGATCTTCGTGCTAGTACAGCGTTTGCCTAGTATGTGACAGGCCTGGGTTTGATTCTTAACATTGAAAGAGGGGAAATTAAAAGAAGGAAAATACTCTTCCAGACACCCAAGCCTGCTCTGATCTGCTTTCTAGCATAAAGAAGGACAACTGAAGCCTGTCTGCAGCGTCTGCTACTAAAGTGCAGAGCAGACAGTAGCCTGGGCTCCTCCTACAGAGGAGATACATCTGAATAGTGCTGCAGACCCAGATTCCCAGGCAGGCCTAGTAAGTGCAACAACCCTGTTCTAAGTGTAGCCAAAAACAAACAAACAACAACAACAAAAAAAAACCAAACAAACGAGCATAGTCAGTCAGCAAGAGCCTGCTGTGCTCAGCTCAGCCTACCTGTACAGTACAGGAATGCAGCAGAGCTAAGCCATCAGCACCTGGCACCCAGGCCACGCTGGCGTTGGTGCTGGAGATCGTTGTTACTGTGATGTTGAAAGGAGCTGCAGGCGGTGCTGTGGATAGGGACTCAGTGTCAGTGCAGAGTGAAAATGAGGGGAGGGAGGACAGCAAGGGAGTCAAGGCTTGATTTCATCCTAAGGCATGGAGCCCCTGCTAAAGATTGCTAATCCAAGGCACAGGGGTGCATAAACCAGCCACCAGCAGGGTATTGTTGCTCATACCTGGGAGAGGGCCTAGGCTGTGGGCAGAGGCTGGCTACCCAAATAAAAGGCCCTGACCAAAGAATAAGATGGGGGAGGGGGTGTTCTGGGACTACAAAAGGAGAAAACAGGCAACTGCCGGCTTCCACAGATAAGTGCCTTTGCATACTGGCTTCTCTCCTCCCTCCCTCCTCCTCCGCACCAACATTTTGGGTACCCTCTGTCCTTTCCTAGGCTGCTGCCCCCATCCCCATTCCTTCTACAGACGACAGAAACAAGGTTGAATAAAAGCCTTGACCATCTCCTGCTGGCTCCCTCCCTCCCAGGGATGCTGCTTCGTGATGGGAAATCTGCTGTGACGTCAGGATTCTATTCCTGTCTCAGCTGTGGCAGGGTCTCAGGTGCTCCCACTAGGAATGGGAGCTATGCCAATTACTCCTCACCTGGAGATTCCTGCAGAGCTGCTGCAAGCTGGAAAGCCAGCCAATTTTACTGCTAGGCAGCTGGCTGAGACTGGCCCTGTGTTTTCTCAACCCCCATTCCCTCCAAACCCTGCCTGTGTCCCCCATCCCCTCCCACCCTACCCTGTGTCCCCCTACCTTGAAGGCGAACAATGGCTGGTCGGGAGGTGGCCAGGCCTTTTATGTTGTGAGCTTCACAAGAAAATTCTGTGCGTTGGGTCACTCCTGGGGCCAGAAAACCTTAGTCAGTCCCCCAAGCAGCAACTCCCATTGAGTTTGAGTTTAGAAAGGAGGGACTTCAACTGAGGGTCTTGACAGAACATCTTAGAAGTCCTTCTAGCCAAAGGAAGGGGTTGGATGGTGGGGTATGGTGGAACGGAGCAAGAACTTTGCAGTCTAAAACGCTTGGATGGTGCTGTTTCCCCATCCGATGAATGGGAGAATTTTAAAGAAATAAAGTGCACTGTGCACAGGGAGAGCTGGGAGAAATGTTGTTACTGTGCCTCCCACCTCAATCTCATCTCCCACAAGCAGCACAGGGCACCTCCCTTTTCTGGCAACTCCTTGATTGTGCACACCAGAGCCCTTTTGTTCTCTGCCCTGTCACTGTCAAATCTGGAGACTCAGCT
This sequence comes from Arvicanthis niloticus, assembly GCF_011762505.2. Lineage (NCBI taxonomy): Eukaryota > Metazoa > Chordata > Mammalia > Rodentia > Muridae > Arvicanthis > Arvicanthis niloticus. The sequence continues at coordinate 91,054,523 of NC_047659.1, read as the reverse complement.
CCCCCGTCTGTGTCTTGTCTAACCCACCATCCTCAAGTCTTTGTTTCCTTCCATTCCCCATGGTGCCCAGCACAGTGTGGTACGTGCAGCAGGAGTTCCACTAAGTGCTTATTATTACAGGGCTGACTGCCTGAGGGTCCCAACCACGCGGAGGGAAGCTGGAAGCTGAGAACCAGCTTCCTCCTCTCTGAACAGATTCTGCCTTGGCACCAGCAGGTCCTACAGTACCTCTATCAAGATGCAAATCCCTGGGGACTTCCCTTTCATGCTCAGACTCATCTGGAAACAGTACACTTAGTTTCACAGATCAGCAAACCTCACAAACATGTGACGGATATGCTCAGAATCGTGGGAGCCTAGGAGAATGTGCAGTGTGGCTGCTTGGGGTCTAACTGTATAGGATATGAACAGATACGGTTATTTAGGAAATTTTCTAGAAAGGCCCATCTAGGAGGCCCTGTATTTTTGAGTTGGCCTCCCTCTCCCCTTTACCCTCCCCCATTTCCCTTTCTACAGCCTGAGCCTAGTCGGCTCCCAGTTTGCCAGACACTCCTCCCTAGCTCTGCGTGGGCTGCTTTCTGGCTCCTTCCCTGGGGAGGGGGGAGGATGGGTGTCCCTGATCTCATATAATTCCTCTCATGGCCAGCTGTGCAAGGACCAGACTGTTGTGGGTGAGGAAAGGAGGCCCCGTCACCCTCTTTAACCACACAGCAGGATCACACCTAATCAACCCACCTAGCCAGCAGAGCACACCCGACTAATGAGCTTAGCAATGGCGCGGCTCACGGCTCACGCATCCGGACACTGGGATTTGCTCTGGACACGCACCAACAAACTCAGATTTATGCAGATCCCAACTCTATAGTGCTCCCCGCAAGCACTGACCCAGCTGCTCACTCTTGGCTCAAAGCCCCCTCCTGAGGCTGCTCACCTGTCACATTTAAAACAGAGGGAGAGGGAGCAGGTCCCCCAACCTTAATGGGTCCTCTCCACCAGAAAATGGTTACGGGTTCTGGAGGACCCACCGCCTCACAAGACAGTTGAAAAGGGGCATTGGGTGGCACTGCCAGATCTTTCGGTTCCACCGTGAAAAATGGCACACCTAGGGAGAAAATGTGAGCGGGAGTTAGCCTTGCCACCTCTCAGCTTCCTACAGCTCAAATCACAGGTTCATCTCCATCTCCATTTGAAGTACTCTGTAACGGGCAGTCACCACAGGATCCTTAAGAACAGGTCAGCTGCAAACAGGCTTCAGGTGTGGGGAGGGGGCGGAGGGGGCTTCGTTTTCCTCCTCTTCCTTTTTTTGCCGCCAGCCCCCACAGTCCCTCCCAGACCTGCTCTGACAACCCTTCTCGGAGTATAGGAGAGGCTGGGGTGGGGAGGCGGGGGAGGAGCACCCTGGGAGGGGAGTGGGGGGAGCTTTAGTAGAGTTCTGCTGGCAGCCCCAGCTCCGGCTCGGCTCGGCTCGGCTCGGGCCCTTTGTTACTTTCTTAGTCACTTTGTTTTCCAGGGCTGCACAGCTCTGAGCTCCAGCAGCTGTGGAGCCTCTGTCCCCTCCCCCATCCCCTCCCCCTTTTGGTAGGTCCACTTGGCAGAACAAGGTCCAGCTTCTGATGAATGCTTGACAGAAGGCTGAAACAGACTGGATGTCAGAAACTGTGGGTCCTAGTGGCCTCCGTGGTTCTTAAACACCCAGACCCCAGCAGGTAGGGTCCCTGAGGTCTGGATGTGCCTGCCGACATGGCTCTCGACCTGTTGATCAAGACTCATTTGGCAAACTTCTATCTCCAAAAATATTTGCATTACAGTTCATAATGATAGCAAAATTACAGTTATGAAGTAGCAACCAAAATAATTGTATGATCAGAGGTCACCACAACATGAGGAACTGTATTAAAGGGTCACAGCACTAGGAAGGTTGAGAACCACTGAAGCTACAGAAAACAGTAGGGCAGTCCAGCTTACATTGAGCTCTCTTCTGCACAGTTATAGGTCTTAGTGCCAAGCCAAATGGCCCATACAGCTAGCACTGCCTCCTCACCTTCAACAGTGAGCCATACCGACTGAGAGATCTTGGTTTCTTCCCCATCCTTCACCTGGCACCAGTACAGGCCGGCATCAGACCGCTCCACTGACTTTAGGCTGTGGAAACAGGATATCAGGCTTACTTTCCAGAGTCAAGAGAGCCAGATCCTTTAATCCCAGAACCCTAGAGGCTGAGACAAAGAGACTGTGAGTTTGAGACTAGACTTGTCTACACAAAGAGAGAGTGAGCTCGAAGCCAATCAGTATTACATAGTGAGACCCTGTCTGGAAAAAAAAAAAAAAAAGGAGGGGCAACTCTGCTGAGCACACTTAATAGATTTAGCATGGCCATTTTCTAGAAGGTTCCACAGTTTGCCAAATTTTACAACCACAGACCTCTAGAAATCAACAAAACCTCAGTTCTCAGGGCACAGGCTGTCTGTCCCCCAGCTGTCCTCCCCACTCTGTCCCCCACAGTCCTGCACCTGAGTAAGCCAATCCAGTTGTGCTCGCTTATTGAGATGGACACCTGGCTTGCATTCTGAACCACAGCGCCATCCTTCATCCAGTGTATGTCAGGGTCCTCCATTCCCTCCACACTGCAGTTGAGCTTCACTGGCTGCCCCTGAGACACTGTCATCTTCACTGGGGCTCCCATGAGCTTCAGGCCTGAAGGATGGGAAAGAGGAGGTTTCAGTCAGTATGATTGAAATAGCCCTTGTCTCTGGGAACATCTCCCATTCATTCTCTTCTAGAAAGCAGTGCCTATGCTAGAAGATTCATTCTCAGTCAGCGCCAAGGAAGCAGAGGCAGGATTCTGTGGGAAGGATGGTGGCCTGAACCCAGGCTGGGAGAGAGGGTCTGACAAGACTTCTAGTTTTCTGTTATAACCCAGTTCCCTGCACCAAAGACTTCTTCCCCATAGCTCCCTATTGCCCAATCACCAGAAAGCAAACCAAGCTGGAGCGAAGACTTGTCATCTCCCTGAGCAGGCACTGTCCTGGGCATGACTGGTCTACCCAACCAGTGCAACAGGCTGCCAGCTCTCTGCCCAGGGTGTCAGTCAAGCCCATGAACTGCTGCCAGCATCCCTGACTCCATCCTGTAAAATGAAGGGAGGCTGAGGAAAGGAAGGAGGGAGTGCTCCCCTGAAGTGGAGAACATATGGCTACAAAACCACGTCAGATCAAACACATGGCAGCCTTCCTGGCAGCCGCCTGCTCTATTAATACCTGAATGTGTGCTGGGGCGGGTGCTAGGAAGATGGGAGGCAGAAGGGAGGGGTGGGGCCCTAAGCAAAAGACCCCCAAGCTACTGTGGCATCAACAGAGCCCACTTATTAGAATCTTACCCTCCTCAGGCAAGGGTGGACACACATAAACACACGCCCACACACACACACCCTCTTAGCATGTTTTTAAACAGATGGGCAGGTGAAAAATCTGCATAAAAGAAATCCAGACCTTTCCTTTCTGCTCTTTACTGCGGAACCCTAAGTAAATAACTGGGCTCTCTGAGCATCAGATACGCACCTCAGAGCTTGCAAATACTTTCCACTCTTTATCTTCCCTTCCTCGAGAGACTAATGTGGCAAAGAACTCAGTTTTTAAGAAATACTAGCTGGATGGCTGCTGTCGGGGCCCCGTCTCTACCCTACCCTTTCCCCTCACAGGACGAGGAGACATAGCTTCACACCCTTTCTACACCCAGCAGTTCCAGATGTGTGCAGTGGGAACCTGCGGACAAAGGTGCTGCCCTCCTGCCTCGGGGAAATGCCTCAGTGGCTATGTGGCAACGTAAAGCTAATCTTCCCAAGGAGCAGTAACCTTCACTCAGCCCAAGCTATTCAACATTCGGGTTTCCGGGAGCGCCAAGGGCCACAGGAACTAGAGTACGGGCAGAGGTATTTTAGAATCCAGCACCTTCACAACCCCGGGTGCTCAAACCCCTGACCCTATAGTTTCAAAGTGGGACCTCGGGGATGTGCGGAAGGCAGAATGGGTCATCAGGACTGGAGAAAGGGGAGCAAACAACTAGGAACATAGAGGCGGGAAAACACAATCCTAAGCACCCCCGGCTGCTCACACCCCCGACTCCCTTCCTTTGCACCCAGCCAGCTCCGGGAGCAAGAAAGTTGGGGGCGGGGGCCGCGGCCGAAGGTCTGGCAGCCAACACCCGCTGCGTCCTAGCCTCGGCCTTCCAGCCCCGGCCACCGACCCCAACCTCTGGCCGGCCCAGGCCCGGGTCTCGCCCGCTGCCGTCCCTGGGCTGAGCCCCTCAGCCGTGCCGCTCAGCAGCCCCCTGCTTCCCGCCGCCTCCCGGGCCACCCCTACCTGCGGCCGCGGACCCGGGGAGCAGCAGAGAAGCCAGCCCCGCCAGCAGCAGCGGCCGGAGCCCCGGCCGCCCCATGCTCCGCCTCAGCGCCATCGGCGGCGACGCCGCACCATGCCGGGCCCGGCCAGCGAGCGCCGAGAGGAGGGCGGCGGAGGAGGGGCGGGAGGCCCGCGGGAGGGGCGGGGGGCGGCGCTCGGCCGGGGCGGCCCGGACCCACGGCAGGCTAGAGCCGCGGCCACCGCCGTCAGCAACGAGGAGTCCCCGGGGCTGCGGCTGGGCCACCGCGCTCCTTCCACAGCCGCCGCCGCCGCCGCCGCTGATTCATGTTCTTCTGCGAGCCGCCGCCTCCTCCCGGCCCGCCCGCCCTCCGCGGAGCTCGTGCCGCTCCCCCCTCCCCTCCCGCGCAGCCCCGGTGGCGCGAGCCGAGCGCTAACCTCGGCCCTTACCGCCCGACCTCCCGCCCACCTCCAGACGGCGCAGCGGGACCCGCGCCCCGGCCACTCCGCTGCCGCTGCGGAGGACCTGCCACGCTCCCCGGGCAGGCACCCGGCCACGCCCCTCCTTTCCCCAAATACTTTCCAGTCTCCAGCGCGGCACCCCGATCCTCTCCTCAGAACCCCGCTTGGAAGCTCCTGCCACACCCCAGCACTCTTCTAAATCCTGACCTCAGACCTCGGCACAACCTTCTAAGAACACAAAGCACCTACTAGACACAGCAACCCTCATGTGTCCCTAAGACGGCTGTGACAGCTCCCCCAGGAACTGCTAGCATCTCTGTACCTCTTTCGTTAAGCTTTTCACACAGTTTTTTTTCTTTTTCGTTCTTTGTAGCCTACCTTTAATCGCCAAGTATTCTCCTATTGAGAGACCATTATTCTCTCCAGCCCACCTTCCCAGAGTGTTTTCCAGTTTGTCGCCCATCTAGAGTTTTCCCAAGATGTGTTTGTAATTCTCAGGTGTCCATCCCCATTGCTAGCCTACGAAAGGCCAAAGCCAAATCACCGTGTATTTGGGGGCTATCATTCTTCCTACTTGCTTCCTCTTTCTACCCCCCACTTCTGGGACATAGTGTGAACACTGGCATTGTCTTCATACTAGCTAGTGAAACATCTGCTATTATTAGTAGACCGCCTTGCGCACAGTAGGCACTCCATAAATAAATAGGCAGATCCTTGTTAAAGGAATGAATAATTGCCTGATCCACAACCAGTAATCACTGGAGGTGGCCTGCCCACAGACATCCTGTCAGGAAGATGCAGAGCTGGTTCCAAGTCGCACCTGGCAAGTCCTCTTCTTGTCCTCACTTCTTGCCCCCTGGAGACCAACCCACAAGGTCCTTTCCAGGGGTCCTGGATGGGAAGAAGGAACTAGCTAGTGAGACGTCTCATGTTCTCACTGTCTTTCCAGGGATTCTCCTAAGCAGCCGGAGCCTCCCTCTTCCTCCACTTGGCCCATCAGTGCTTGTTTATTAATTATCTTAATGATAACAGCAGTGCTGGCGGCAGCCGCAGACCCAGCTGGGGGCGCCCCCAGGCGGCAGCATAGGAAGACACTTGGCAAGTCTGGTCAACAGTTGGATAGTAGGGGCCTGACTTCCTGCTGAGCCCTCTGCCAATTTTCTTAGGAACTCTTGGATGGCTCCAGGACGCTTTCCTGAAGGGGGAAAAAAAGAAAAGCACACAAGCCTGCTCTTTTTCCAGAGCTTTGGAATTTTGAGTGTCAGACAGTCTGGAACTGAAGCCAGAACTGTTCTACACTGTCACCCCTGGCTTCTCAAGAAACCTTCCCTATCTATTCTCCAGAAGGGATTTCAAGACTCCAGTAAAGGAGTCTTTATTCTCTTTATTTCAACTAACCTTGCAAAAAGTATTCTGGGAGGATGTTCAATCTAGAGGCCAAACTCAGCTTCTATTTCCTGTTCTTCCTTCCTAGGCTGATAGGGAATTCTAGCCCAAGGGTTTATACCTTGTTATCAGTCAAACTGGCTCCTTAGGCAAGTCATGGATGTGGCTTTGCTCATTCTAGCCATAAGCCTGAGACACATTACCATCTGCCAGAAAACGTGTCTGCTTTCCCCGAAGGGAAATCCTACCACACTTTCCCCAAAGGACATCCTGGTTTCATTTTTCTCCTTAATTTCACTCCAGTATCCCTTCTGGCTCTCAGTATTTCTACTTATAGGGCCAAAGTGGCAAGCAGGGAGAAACCTGTGGTTTTCTTTTCTGGTTTTTTTTTTTTTTTTTTTTTTTCCTGCTATACAAGAGTGGTTAGTTTCTTAGTTTTTAAACCCACTCAGTGCCTCTCCCCCCGCCCCCCCTCTGAGCATAGCATAGGAATGTGCTTCTAGGGGTATGTGAGCAGGTGTGATTTTTGTGGAAGAGATGTGTAGGTGGGTGAGAGGGTGTGCATTGTGATGTACGAGGGAGGGTGTGCATTTGTGCAAATTCTAAATGTGACTGACGCTTTGTGGGCGGATGGGAAGAAAGTGTGTTCTTGCGTGTGTCTGTGTGTGTGACTGGAGGAGGACGGCTGCCTGTGCAAATGCATGCCTGCAAAAGTTCCCTTCCTTCTGGAAATGCATGGTTTGGAGGAAAAGTAATCAAATCAGCAGGAAATGTATTTGACCTAACAGAGAAGCAGCTGCCCCTGGAGTTCCTGTCCTCCAGATAGACCAGAACCAGTCCTATCTATCTCAGGGGAGGAATGTGCTATTGCATGGGTAAAGAAATACTGTGAAAGGAGGGGCTGATGGCAGACTCGTACTATGGACAGGTCAAAGACCATAGCATCTCCTTACTCCGATAAATGGTAAAAATTGGGACTAGAGAAATGGCTCAATGGTTAGGTGCACTGTTGCTCCTGCAGAAGACCCCCTCATTTGATTCCCAGATCCCACTCGATAGTTCACAACAAACTATAACTCAAGTTCCAGGGGATCTAATATCTGCTTCTGACCTCCTCAGGCACCAGGCACACACATGACATGACACACACATACACACACCACTGCTCACAGGAGCAGGACACCTGATGCCAATTTCCAACATCCCAGGAAACAGCTAATTCAGCTTCTTTAGATTTGAGGCCTCTCTCCCCACTAGGAAGAGGAACCAAGGTGAGCTATGGGGCATGACACCCTGACCTGTACCCAAGTATCTGTTCTTCCCCTAACCACTGGCTCATGAGTGTTGGCAGGTCCCACTCAATGAGTGAGGAAGATCACAGGCTATGGTCCTTATCTCTTTATAGGCAAACATTGTTGCTTTGGGAGTTTCATAGGGAAAATAATGCCTATTGAATTCCAAGGGTGCTAGAAACTGTTGCTATGCCTACCAAATGCTAAGCAAGAGATCATGCCACTCCTTGCCCCACAGAAAGTGAAGCAGAAAGGTATACTCCCAGAGGCAACTAGATGTTCCCTTATAACCTCAGGGGAGCCTCAAATGATCAGATTTCTTCCTAAAACAGATTTAGGAATAAGAAGAGAAGGAGTAACTTGGGCTTTCTGAAAGGGGACTAGGTCCAAACGTGGAAGGAAACAGAGATAACTCAGTGTTAAGAATGCTTGCACAAGAGGCTGAAGAGATGGCTCATCGATTAAAGCACTGGCTGCTAGTCCAGAGAAGACCTGGGTTCAATTGCCAGCACTCACATGGCAGCTCACAACTGTCTGTAGCACCTGTTCCAGGGGATCTGACACCCTTCTAATGCAGTCAAATCACAAATGTACATAAAATAAAAATAAACAAATTATTTTTTAAAAAGGAACACTTGCAGAGGCCCCAGGTTCCCAGCATCCACAGGCAACTCACAGCCCACTGTGGACCCAACACCTTCTTCTTGCCTCCTTGGGCACCGAGCATACATGTGGTGCTCATACAAGCAGGAAAGCACTCATATATAAAAATATATATATAAATAAATGTTTTGAAAACAATTTCAACAGGGGAGGAGAACCCTTAAGGGGAAGAATTGTATGTTTGAATGTGTCTGTGTGTCCTATTTGTCCTCTTTAAAAAAAAAATGTGTACTTGTGTATCATTGCGGGGGGGGGGGGGTTGTGGAGGGGCTCCTGTGTCACAGCCTGTATGTGGTGTGGCCATCAGAAGGAAACTTTGTGGGATCAATTGGTTTTTCCATTTTACTTGAGTTCTGGGGATCAAACTCAAGTTTTCAGGTTTGCATGCCAAGTACCCACTGAGCTATCTTGCTGGGTCCCTGATTCTCTTTAATTGTATTCTGTTAAGTAAGGATTTTTTTCATCTCTAATTTACTTTATTTACTTATTTTGTGGTACATGTGTGTGTACTTGTACTTGTTCCTGTGTTCACATGTGTACACATAGGTGTGTAGGTCAACCTCAGGTGTTGTTCCTCAAGTACCATCCACATTCCAATCCCCTTTTGAAACATCATCTCATTATGTAGCTCTGCCTGACCTGGAACTCATAATGTACACCAGACTAGCCTCAACCTCCAAGATCCACCTCCCTCTACCTATGGGGTGTTGGGATTAAAGGCATGTACTATGCCCAGTTCTATGTTCTTCTTTTCTGAGCTGGGTAACCCAGTAGATTAGACTTGCTAGGTAGCAAGCCCCAGAGATATGCTTGTCTCTGCTTTCCCAGAAATGGGCTTTAAACCACTGTGCCCAGCTTTTCAACATGGACAACCAACTGTTTCTGCTTCTGTGCCTTTGCTCCCTGATGTGGCTCAGTGGTAAAGGGCATACTTAGCATGCTCCAGTCCCTGGGTTCAATCTTCAGCAATTCCAACTCCCAAAATGCTTAGGAAATTGTTAGTTACAGACATAGAAACTAAATATAATATGGCATGTTTGATATGATCTCAGGACAGAGAAAGAATGTATGGGGAGAAAATGAACATCTGTGTAAAGTTGGTGGTAATATTAGTTATTAATTTTAAAATATGCCTCGCTAATGTTGTAGATTGCCAAGCTTGGCAGCTCAGGCCTATAATTCCCCAGCTATGAGGTAGAGATCAGAGAGTGATGGGGCAGTAGAGTGAGCAATTTCGAGACCTGAGCAGGGCTGGTAGTGGTAACACAGGCTGGTATTTTTGCTAAAGAAGTAGAGGCAAGAGGGCCAGGAGTTGGAGGCTAGCCTGAGAGACAAATTTTGGGTTTGGGCACAGTGGCTCATGCCTTTAATCCCAGCACTTGGAGGCAGAGGCAGGGGACTTTCTGTGAGTTCCAGGCCAGCCTGAACTACAGAGTGAGTGCCAGGACAGCTAGGGCTATTAACCCAGAGAAACCTTGTCATATAAAACAAACATACCAAAACAGAAGCAAACAAAACTGTTGGGGATTGGTTCTAATGCTTTGAATTGGTTTTTGATCAATCAATAAAGAGCCAATGGCTGGGCAGGGTGGGGGTGTGGAACCTTTAGAATTGCTCAGGCAAGAAACTAGGAGAAAGGAGAAGGAAATCCCCATGATTTAGAGGGAGATGAAACAGATTTAGAGCTTCGGAAAGAAAATCATTCAAAATGCAGGTGAGAAGGAATGTGGGGCCCCAGAATGGCTGCCCAGAAGCATCTTGAGCAGCAAAGACTAGGGTGCCGCCCAGAAGGAGCCAGGGCAACAAAGATAAAATATAGAATTAGAGGGCGTAAAGCCAGGATTACTGGAGGGAAATGTGTGCTAGCCCCAGGGAGGATTAGAACTGCCCAGCCTTTGAGCTAGCCAAGGCATTTAAAAATTACCTGGGCAGCCTGTTGGGAGCCAAAGCTTATAGCCAAAACTATCCCTACAGAATGGTGCACAATGTGGTCGGGGAGAACTCACCTTTAAAATTATTTAGAGAAGCCAGGCAGTGGTGGCGCAGGCCTTTAATCCCAGCACTCAGGAGGCAGAGGCAGGTGGATTTCTGAGTTCCAGGCCAGCCTGGTCTACAGAGTGAGTTCCAGGACAGCCAGGGTTATACAGAGAAACCCTGTCTTGAAAAAGAAAAAAAAAAAAAATTATTTAGAGATTCTTAGATGGAACACACACACACAATTGATATAAGTCTAGGTGGAGGGGAAAAGTAGTTTCTCAGCTAGCAGAGCTGTGATTTCTTCAAAAGCCTTGAAACTAGAACAAAGGAACAAAAAGAAAGAAAGATAGATAGAAAAAAAAAAAAAAAAAAAAAAAAAAACCAAAAGCTGGGCAGTGATGGTGTACGCCTTTAATTCCAGCATTTGGGAGGCAGAGGCAGGTGGATTTCTGAGTTCCAGGCCAGTCTGGTCTTCAGGTCTTCAGAGTGAGTTCCAGGACAGCCAGGACTACACAGAGAAACTCTGTCTCGAAAACCAAAAAAAAAAAAAAAAAAAAAAAAAAAAATGAGTCTTGCCAGGGCAAATACTCTGGATCTTTGAACATAATCTACATGAAGCCAGCCTAGGCTAGGGCTGGAGAGTTGACTCAGTGGTTAAGAGCACACACTGCTTTTCCAGAAGAAGTTTTAGTGAAAGTTCCAGCACCCACATCAGGCAGCTTCACAGCCACCTGTAATTCCAGCTGCAAGTGTATCTAACACCTCCAGCCTCCGTAGGCATCTACCCTCATATGCACATAGCCTCAAAAGATAGACACAAAGATATATCATTAAAATAATAATAAATCTTTAACCAACAAAAAGCCAGAGGACTTAGTGGCTTATGATATAATCCTAGCATGGAGGTAAGGGAATTTCCAAGAATTTCAACTACATAGTAAGTTCCAAGGGAGCCTGGGCTGCCCTGTCTTAATGAAGCAGTAACAACAAGAATATACCAATAAGGACCACATATTCAGCTTAAGGTAGCCTTTAATCTACAAGATTAAATCTACAAGATTCCCTTTCTCTCCTAGACATGCAGTTAATAAAAGAAAGAAACTGGCCACTGGCACAATTAATCACAATTGGATTTAGCTAATTGTATTCTTGGGTCATGTTCCTGTATTACTAGTATTTTCTAGGTCATAATGCTTGACTGTATTCTGATCTTTTTGGACAAGATGTGAAGGACATGGTGGCATATGCCTTTAATCCCAGCTCTTGGGAGACAGAGGCAGGCTGTGAGTTTGAAGCCAATCTGGTCTACAGAGGAAGCTCCAAAACATTCAGGGCTACACAGAGAAAAAAAAGCAAAAACAGTCTGAAAAAGCAAACAAATAAAAAAGAATCCTTAGATATTTGTATTTCTAAGCCATCACATGAAGAGGGGAATTGTGTTCAACAGTCTTCTTTAGTGATGCTAAGATTTGTCAATAAAGATTGGGTGTGGTAGCTCCCCACATGAGGGAGGGGGATAGAGGCAGGAGGACCTGAAATTTCAAGGTCATCCTGAGTTGCACAGCAAAATCAAGGCCAGCCTGAGCTACATTTGACCTTGTGAAGTTTCAAAAACAAAACAGGCTGGGATGTAGTTAGTTGGTGGAATGTTCACCAGGATCCATCCTTTCTTTCCAAGTTGTGATTTCCTCCTGTCTTTCGTTCTGCTGCTTTGTACCAGCTCTTTCCCCATTTCCAGAACTTCTTAGTAGGTCTACTCTACTACTGTTTGAAATCTAAAGGCTGCCTAATCCCTAATAGCTGAAAGTTACAAACATGACTGAGGCCTGGAGAGTCTGTGATTCTGGACCATTAGCCTGTGTGTGTGTGTGTGTGTGTGTGTGTGTGTGTGTGTGTGTGTGTGTGTGTGTGTGAAAGAGAGAGAGAGAGAGAGACAGAGAGAGAGAGAGACAGAGACAGAGACAGAGACAGAGACAGAGAGATTTTGAGATTGAGATTTGGTGTCATTAAGTAGCCTGGACTAGCCTTGAACTGCAGCAATCCTCTTGCCTCTGCATTCCCAGTGCTGGGATTACTGGTGCACATCACCGTGCCCAGTGTCATCAATGTGTTGTAACAAGTCCTACAGTAAATTCTGATGCCTGCTAAAGTTTTTTTGTTTGGTTAGGTTTTTTTTGTTTGTTTGTTTTGGTTTTTGTTTTGTTTTGTTGAAGGGGGAAGAGGAAGGGAACAGCTGAAAAGGGGGAAGGAAGGTCAGGTGAAGTGAAAAAATTTTTTTTTCTGAGAACTCATTCTGTCCTGGAACTCACTCTGTAATCCAGGCTGGCCTCGAACTCAGAAATCCACCTGCCTCTGCCTCCCAAGTGCTAGGATTAAAGGCTGTGCCATCACTGCCTGGCACCAGCTAAAGCTTTAGACCTCTGACTTAACATTGACTGTCATAGGCTGGCCTCAAACTATGACTTACTAAGGATAAGTATGTGCACAACAATACATTGATTGCTGAACATTATGGAGGCAAAGACAAGGACCCATGCTCACTGGGAAATCAGTCTATCCGTCCATTCTAACACACAAAACTTTTTATTTAGTCAAAACAGGACACTGGGCTGCAGAGATGTCTCATCAGTTAAGAGCACTTGTTGTTCTTGCAAAGGACCAGTGTTTGGCTTTTACAGAGCTCACAGCTATCTGTAACTGCAATTCTAGGGTATCCAATACTGTCTTGACATCCTCTTTTTAATTCCTTGGACTCCAGGCATGCATGTGGCACAAATACATACATGTAAGCAAAACACACACTTAATAAATACATATAAAAACATTTTTTAAATGAGCACCTGTTGTTCTTTTAGAGGACCTGGGTTCAACTCCCAGCACCCACGTGGTGGATCACAAACATCTGTAACCCCAGTTCCTGGGGCTCTAACTCCCTTATCTTGCTTCTCAGGGCACCAGGCATACACATAATGCACAAATATACATGCAGGCAAAACAGGTATATCTAAAAAGAAATAAATATAAAAATTAAAAATAGAGTTTTGCCCATAGGTGGTGGCACACGCCTCTAATCCTAGCACTCAGGAGACTGAATTTGACAAGGTTAGCCTGGTCTACAGAGTGAATTCCAGGACAGCCAGGGCTGCACAAAGAACCCTGTCTGGAAAAACTGAAAAACTGAAAAACAAACAAAACAAAACAAAACAAAGCAAAAAAACCCCAAGGTCTCACTGTGTAGCCCAGGTAGACATTGAATCTGTCATCCTCCAATATCAGTCTCCCAAGTGCTGGAATTATACAAGCCTTCCATATCACAAGACTGAAAGAACTTCTCTTGTGAAAAGGTAACTAGTAATTGCAGAAGTCTGCTCCTAAGGGGTTAGTGCAAGTGCTTGGATTTCAGACCATCCGATTTCAGAAGTTGAGGGGGCAGAAGTGATTGGTAAAGGTTTTTACCAAAGTTGACTCTGGCTACACCTTAAAGGAGAAAGACTTTGTGGGAGGGGACGGCAGGGACAGTGGTTTGAATTTCCAATAAGGGAGACTGGCATGAACAAAGGCAAGATGCTTAGGAAGCAGGTAACCTTGATGACAACCAGGTTCTTTAGTCTTCTCACAAACACCCAATTCTTACAGTGCTCTCTGGGAGAGTTGCTTTCTTTGAGTCCCCCTCTCGCAGTTGCCTTCTCGCTCGTCTAAAAGCACACTGGGGAGGTCGCATTGGTTTGTGTGCAGACTTTTTTGTATGGTGAGTGAGGACAGTGGAGCCAGAATACAGGATGCAGTTAAGCACGATGGTGAGTGCAGAAGGGCGTTTCTGTCAGTTTTTGCCTCTGCCGTGCAGTGAGTGTGGAAAGGCCTTGGTCTGTAGTACACCAAACGCGTAGATTTCACGCGTCTATGTGATAATTAGATGCCGCAGGCTTCGCCGCTTGGGGCTAAGAGATACAATGCTGAACAGAGCTCCTTCGAGCTCCAAGGCGAGCCAAAGCGCGGCAGGCGGGGCTGCTCGGCGGAAGCTGAACTCTAGCGGCGGCGGAAGTGCCACTCCGTACGGCCAAGATGGCGGCGCCCAGGCGGGTCTTGTTGGAGTAGGTTGCTGTTTGCAGGGACCCGATCAAGTTACTCAGGTGGAGAACCCAGAAGCAAGATGTCTGGTTACTTTGTCATAACCTGCTTGGGAGTGTTTGCACAGAAGTAGCTTGTGTTACATAGACCTCGGGTACATCCCCTCATTTCAAGCCTCACGAGCTGTCTCTTGGTTGCAGACACGGGCGATCCAGGATGCTTAACTAGAGCCTTAGGCGCAGTCTCCGGACAGGTCGTGTGGCCGATAGGCTGCGATGTAAGGGGCTGTTCCAAAACCCAGTAAATCCGTTGTTAGTTTTCCTTCGCTTTAGAGTTAATCTGTAGGAATTATCCTTATTATAATTCAAGGTGTAACTTTTAGCACTAGATGATTTTAGACAAATTCCCCCATGGAGTTTGTGGGGGAGTACATTTGCTTCGTTATGTAGCATGGACTTGCTGTTTTCATCCACTGGAGTTTATTTATATAACAGGTACTGTGGTAGGCACGCTGCATGTAATTATATTTTGCTGTTGTTTTGAAAGGTTTCCTGGATTCCAGGTTGAATTGAAACGCCTTTTCCTCCTACCTCCACTTTCCAAATGCTTGGATTAGGATGTCTCAGCCTTGTGCATTTTACAGTCTTGAAACTGAATTTGGAATAGCTTAAATAATTTGCCTAATTTTACACTAGTAAGTAGTGGAGCTAGTATTTGATTTCTGAGTTAGATTTCTAACGCTGCTGTTAAACAACCCATACTGGCGCACGCGCGCGCACACACACACACACACACACACACACACACACACACACACACGTCTCCTATACCTGGAGCTAACTATGTAGCCTTGGGGGTTGACTTTGAATTCAGTTGTTCTGCCTCAGCTACCTGCATGCTGATTGTAGCCCTGAACATTTATAGCCTTTTCTACACACCTCTGCCCAAAGTAAACTCTCAAAAATCTTTTTTAGTGGTAGTTTGTTTTTATTTTTTTTTGGGGGGGGGGAGGGGAGAAGGTCTTGCTATATTATCGCACAAACTATCTTGGGCCTCTCAATCCTTTAGCCTTCTGAGTGCTAGGATTGCAGGCATTGCCAATCACAACTAACTATCGGTACTATTCCTTAAGTTATACACTTGTGATTATTTTAACATTTCTGCGCACTTTAGGCCTTATGTTAGGAGTATTTTCTATACTGGCCTAGTAAATACAGTTTACTGATATAGTTTACTAATATAGTTATGCAGTTCATCTGATCCTGCATAGGACTGGGAAATAAGGAAATACATGGTTGTCACTGTTACTATTGTGATCTGTCTTGTCTCTCCCTGCTTCTTACTGTCCTTTGCCTTTAGAAGATGTGTTCCATGTGCCATATATTTACATTTTATTTTTATTATATTACTTGTTTATTTTGTGGAGGGGAGGCACACATGCCACACTGTGCTTGTGGAGGTCAGAGGACAGCTTGCCTGGTTTGGTTCTCTGTTTTCACTGTGTGGGTTGGTGATAGAGTTCAGGTTGCCGGTCTTAGCAGCAAGTGTCTTTATTGGTTGAGCCATTGAGCCCCTCATTGTTTATTTTCTGTGATAGGATTTTTGTAGACCAAACTAGCCTCCAATTCGTAGAGATCCACTAGCCTTTACCTCACTAAAGGCATGTGCCACTATGCCTGGTTAATTTATCTTTTTGAAAGTGTATATAACAAGGTTGCTACCAACATCATCTAATTTGAGAAAATTTTGAGAGTTTTGTCATCCACAGATTGTAAACAACCTAAATTGGCAATACTTACTTTTTGGTTGTTGCTCTGTTTTGTATTGTGTTTTCCTGAGACAGAGTCTCACCATGTAGCCTTGGCTGTTCTGGAATTCACTAGGTAAACCAGGCTGGTCTTGAACTCACAGAGATCCACCTGCCTTTGTCTCCCAAGTGCTGGGATTAAAGTTGTGTGCCACCACTGCCCCGCTCTTGTTTGTTTTTTGATACAGAGTTTCATGTATCTCAGACTTTTAAACTTACTGAATACCCAAGGATAACCTGGACCTCTTTACCCTCTTGCCTTCACCCCCAAGTGCTGGGGTTATTGGCATGTGCAGCCAGCCACCCTTGCCTTAGCTATAAATACGTTTACTAGATTTATGGTCAGAGGGGGCTGATGGACAAAGGAATGCCAATGAGAAGTGAGCTCATATCAACTCATGGAAAAGATAAAGACAACCAGTGTTCAGTTATAAAGGCTGTTGTTTTGTTGCTTTTAGGGGTGAATGAGAGAGTTTCTCCTCACCAACAAAGCAGTACTGGAAGGAATCATACACAGGTCACAGCTCCAGGGTCATGATGCTGTCCAGACCAAAACCTGGAGAGTCTGAGGTAGACCTACTGCGCTTCCAAAGTCAGTTCCTTGAGGCTGGTGAAGCTCCTGCGGTACAGCTGGTGAAAGGAAATAGGAGGCGTGATGATGCTCATCCACACCAGCCTCCACTGCAGGACCATCGGGATGTGGTGATGCTGGACAGTGAGTGCCTGTGGGCTCAGCCTGAGGGACCCTGCTTTTATCCTGAGGTGGCTGAATTCTGCTCCAATTGTAACCTCCATTGCTGAAATTTTGCTTTTGCTTTATTCTTATTGCTTTCATTTGTGTGTGTGTGTGTGTGTGTGTGTGTGTGTGAGAGAGAGAGAGAGAGAGAGAGAGCGCAGGAGGGAGAGAGAGGGAGAGAGAATCTCACTCTGTGACTCTAGCTTGTTTGAAACTCAGTATTGGGCACAAGCTGACTTTGAACTTGTGATGATCTTCTTGTAAATACTGGGGTACCAGACAGATGTGCAAGCCAGCTGTGCAGCTTCATTATACAGATGAAGAAACTGAGGTTCAAAGAGGTTAAATATCATACCCAAGAAGACACAGCTTAAGCTAGGGCCCAGGGTAGCTGTCATCGTCTTTTGTTCTTTGTCCCCCAATCCTGCTATTTCCTTAGGAAGGTGTGAATATACTCAGTATCTCATTCGTTTTCTTTCAGATCTCCCAGATTTGCCCCCAGCTCTGCTTCCTGCCCCTGCCAAAAGAGCTCGCCCGAGCCCTGGCCGTCCCCTGCCTCAAGATGAAGACCCTGAAGAGAGGCTGAATAGGCATGATCAGCACATCACTGCCGTCTTGTCTAAGATTGTTGTACGTGGCAGCCCAGCTGGGTGGGGGAAAGCAGCCATTTGGGGGAGAAAAGGCACTTATGAGTGGAGGGTGCTGCAGAAAGGCAGACTTTTAACACTCCACAGTCAGGTCAGGTTGGGGCTTGGTTAGAACCACCTAGACTAGATCCAACATGGGTTCATGAACCCCTGGAATGAGGGTCATAGAGGCCACTGGAATAGGGTTCAGCCTGAAGAAGCCTGTGCATCTTAATTACTTTGTGTTTTGTTGCCACAGGAACGAGATACAAGTTCAGTCACTGTGACTCTGCCTGTGCCCAGTGGTGTTGCTTTCCCCCCTGTGTTCCATCGCTCTCAGGAGAGACAGGTAAGCCAGAGTTCCCTTAGGTGGAGTCTCAGGCTTTCTATTGCTGGACCAAAACACCATGACCAGAAGCAAGTTGGGGATGAAAGGCTTTATTTCAGTTACAGTATCATCAGGATAGGAACCCAAGTAGGGCAGGAACCTGGAGGCAGGAGCTGATACAGAGGCCATGGATGGGTGCTGCTTACTGGCTTGCTTCTCATTGCTTGCTCAGCCTGCTTGCTTATAGAACTCAGGACCCCCAGCTCAGGATGACACCACTCACAATGGGCTGGGCCCTCCCCAGCAATCACTAACTAGGAAAATGCCCTAGAGCTAGATTTCCTTTCAGTTGACTCTAGCTTGTGTCAAGTTGCCATAAAACATGCAGCACAAGTGGTGCTTAGGGGATGAGTGGTTCTCAGAGCACATCTTCCCTAGGAAGTTGCTCTGGGCAATGATAATCACATCCTTTTTTTTTTTTTTTTTTTTTTTTTTTGTTTGTTTGTTTGTTTGTTTTTGTTTTTGTTTTTTTGAGACAGGGTTTCTCTGTGTAGCCCTGGCTGTCCTGGAACTCACTCTGTAGACCAGGCTGGCCTCGAACTCAGAAATCTGCCTGCCTCTGCCTCCCAAGTGCTGGGATTAAAGGCGTGCGCCACCACCGCCCGGCAACCACATCATTTTTATTTTTTTCTTAAAGAACACCACATATAAGTATGTATGTCTGGGTATGTGCACGTGGGTGCTGGTGCCCACCCAGGCCAGAAAGGTAGAGTACCCTTGGAGCTTGAGATACAGGTGCTTGAGCTGCCTGATGAGAGTGCTGTGAATTCAATTTAGTCCTCTGGAAGAACAGCAAGTGCTCCTGACCACTGAGCCATCTCCAGACCTCTCTTTAGACATTTTATCTGTGTGAGTGTTTCACCTGCATGTATGTGTGCCCATGGAGATCTGAAGAGGCTTTCTGATTCCCTGGGACTGAAGTTAATGAAGCCTTCCCAAGTAATAGAATTTTTTAATTTTTTTGTTTCTTTTGTGTTGCTGGGAATTGAATCCAGTGCTTCCCAGTCCTGAGTAATGCACCCTGAGTTCTACCCACAGTTCAAGTCCTACTTTCTTCTTTGTGTGTGTGTGTGTGTGTGTGATGTGTGCGCACAAGTTTGTATGTGTGAGTTCTGGAGGTTGGAGAACCACCTCAGGTGTCAGTTCCTGCCTTCTACTTTCTTTAAAAGAGCTTATCTTTGTTGTTCACAGCTTTGCATGTCGGAGTAGATGGCTTATGGCTTTTATTTTGTGAGACAGGATCTCTCTGTGTAACCTTGGGAGTCCTAAAACTCACTGAATAGACCAGACTGTCCCAGAACTCACAGAGATCCTCCTGCCTCTGCCTTTCAGGTGCTGGGATTAAAGGCATATACTATCACAGCCAGGCTTCAGTGGCCTTTGAATTTCCAGGGATTCTTTTGTCTCTGTCTCTTATTTTGATTTAGAAGTATTGAGATTACAGATACGTGCTAATTGTACCCAGTTTCACATGGGTCAAGGGGATTCAAATCAGATCTCCATGTTTACAGAGCAGGCACATTTACTTTGTGTGTGTGTGTGTGTGTGTGTGTGTGTGTGTGTGTGTGTGTGTGTTCTCCCCTTCCAACATGTGGGTCCCTGGATCAAACCCGTTTTATCAGACTGCAAGTGTTCTTACCAACTTGGCCATATTACTGTTTTGTTTTGTTTTCTCTTTTCTTTTCCTTTTTTTTTTCTTCTTTTTTTTAGACAAGGTCTCATTTCTCATTGCTGGCTTCAAACTTGCTGTGTAGCAGAGAGTGTCTTGAACTCCTCTTATTTCTACCTGTACCTCCAGAGTGCTGATTTTAGCTGGGTACCACCATATCCCAAAAGTCCTACTTTCTCTGAGAAACTTTCTTTTCTCTTTGTTCCAGGGCCTTGGTTTATGGAGCTAAGGAAAAACAGATAATTAATATTAGCAACTTGGTTTTTTCTCTTTGCCCTATAGGTGAAACCAGCAGCATCTGGTAAAAGGAGCATCTTTGCTCAAGAGATTGCAGCAAGGAGGGTGTCAGAAAACAGGGTGTCATCAGCTGAGCAAGTTGTCCCCAGCCTAGATGCACCAGAAGGTGAGTGCTGACAGACTGAAGATGATGGCGCTTATTCATGTGGACTCTTATAAATGCATTCTCTTTTTGGTGGTGGATAGAGTGGGGCAAAGTCAAGATTAATGTATGCCAGTCTGGCCTCGAACTCACTGTATAAGGGAGGATGATTTTAAGATTGTTATTCTCCTGTGCTTCCACCTCTGGACTGCTGGAAATATAGACATGTGCCACCATTCCAGGCTATATAGTTATGGGGTCAAACCCAGGGCTTCATGTATCCTAGCAAGGACATGCATGCCAATAACAGAGCTATGTCCCTAGCCTCTCAGATGTATATTTATTCATTTATTCATTTTTTTCTTTCTTTAAAAACTTTTTGCTGGGCAGTGGTGATGTATACCTTTAATCCCAGAACGTGGGAGGCAAAGGCAAGACAATTTCTGATGGTTAGAGGCCAACCTGGTCTACATACAGAATAAGTTCCAGGATAGCCAGGGCTACACAGAGTAGTCCTGTCTCAAAAACAAAACAAAAATACTAAAGAAAAAGAAAGAAAGGGAGAAAGAAAGAAAGAGAGAGAGAAAGAGAGAGAAAGAAAGAATGAAACCCAGAATACTAATAAATATAAAAATTATGTTTGGACTTATTTAATTGTATATGAGTGCTTGTGTTTTGCCTGTCCGTCTCTGAGATCAGAAAGGGACATTGGATTCTCTGGAAATGACATTTGGATGGTTGTGAGTCACCATATAGGTGCTCAGAACTGAACCTTGGACTTATGCAAGAACAGCAAGTGCTCTTAACTCCTGAGCCATCTCTCTGCCTCCCCCAAGCATATTTTAATCAATTTCAGATAGAAACTACTAAGGGAGGGTAAGTAATTAATTCTGCCTCTAATTCTTGAAAGCTACAGCTACAGTATTAACAACCAAGTCACTGGGGCTGGAGAGATGGCTCAGTGGTGAAGAGTGAGGACTGTCTTACAGAGGATCCTAATTTGATTGCTAGCTCCTGTGTCAGGTACTTACAGCTACTTGTAATCCCAACTCCAGGGGAGCCGATGCCTCAGGCTTTCATGAGCAGTGGCACATATGTACATTTGGCATGCCCATACACAACCCATATATGTGTACATGACATACCTACACAGACCCACATACGTACACATAATTAAAATAAAAATTTAAAAACCCAAGGTATTACGTATCATTTTACGTTATGTTTGCGGCCAGTATGTCTTCTTGGTTCTGCTCTGGTCATGCAGGTCTCTGCATGGCACTTTCCCTGGAAGTCCCTTTCATCTGATACTCATGGGAGGCTGAGGCAAGAGGACCACGGGGCAAGGGCAGCCTGGGCTACATATCAACATTTTTTATTGAAAGAAGAGGGGACTGAGGGGAGGTTAGAAATGTCCAGTAGAGAGTGTGAAGGTCTTAAGCCAGTTGGACAGTGGTGGCACAGGCCTTTAATCCCTAAACTGGGGAGGCAGAAGCAGATAGATCTCTATGAGTTTGAGGCCAGCCTGGTCTACAGAGCTAGTTACAGTTCAGCCAGGGCTACAGAAAGAAACCTTGTCTCAGAAAAACAAACAAACAAACAAACAAACAAACAAGATATTGGCCAAGTTTTCAGAATGATGTGAATTGTGAATTACTGGTGGAACAGCATGAGGTAAACCCTGGTGGTAGATGGCTGTTAGGATCTGATAGACGATTCAGAGGGAAGTCCTCCCGTAAAAGTGTTTTTTGTTTGTTTTGTTTGTTTGTTGGTTGGTTTTGTTTTTCTTTTTAGATTTACTTGGTATATACATTTGAGTGTTTTGCTTGCATGTGTGCCTAGTGCTCTTGGAATTATAGAGGGTTGTAAGTCACTATGTGGGTGCTGGGAATAGAACCCAGTCCTCTGCAAGAACAACAGGTGCTCTTATCCACTGAGCCCTCTCTCCAGCTCTCCCATGTAAGTCTTAAGAGAGGAATGAATGAGAAGTGGCCATCTTGCCTTGCCAGAATGCCTGAAATGCTGTGTGGTTTCCATTCTGTGTCTAGGGAAGCCTCGGGGCCATTGCTGGTCCCTAGGGCTAGTTGCCTTATTGAAGAGGCCAGGGAGTGTAGGTAGAGCCAGGAGAACAGAGCAGTAAGACTGATTGTCCACTTCTTTCAGGTGCTGTGCCTTGTGAGACACTCTCCTCTAGGGACAGAAGCGACCAGCTTCCTGGGAGGATCCATGGCTTCCACAAACCAAACCTGGTCACAGGAAAGGGGCTCAGGAGCCAGGCAGCTGAGCAGGAGGTCCAGACAATCCATGAAGAGAATGTAGCAAGACTACAAGCCATGACTCCTGAGGAGATCCTGAAGGAGCAGCAGCAGTTACTGACTCAACTTGGTATGAATGTTAAGTCTTCCCGCTGGGGCCAAGCTAGCAGGGGCTGCAACTTGTTGGGGAAGGCCTGTGTATGTGTGTTTTACTGTTTTGGTTGCTGGGATTGAACTCTGGTCCTCACATATTCTAGGCAAGTGCCCTAGCCCCTAAAGGAGTTGAGGGAAGCAGTGAGCAGTGAGCCTGTACTAGTACAAGGTAGACACATTTTGAGTGTTTATTTACTTCCTGGCATTGGAGATTGATGAGCTATGTACGGATATTTCCTTGCATTTCTTTGTTCAGAAACTATTCTTCTACTCCTGGGAGAGATATGGTATTAAGTTCATTTTACTCGTGTATGAATGAATGAATGAATGAATATGGTATTAAGTTCATTTTACAAATGAGTGAGCGAACAAAGCAGGCTCTGCTTCTTGGGGTAGTCAATGCCTTTAATCCCAGCACTTGGAAATAGAATCAAGCCAGAGTTCATGCTCAGCTACATGGCTAAGTTTAAGGCCAGCCTGGCTCTGAGTTGGAGGCCAGCCTGGCTCTGAGACTCTTCCTCAAAAACAAAACTTGAAGCTGACGACAGAGCTCAGTGGATAACTGATGACACAGCTCAGTGGGTAACTGAGCATGCCTGTAACCATGTGAGGGTGGGAGAGAACTAACTCCACTAAGTCGTATTAGACCTCCACATGCACACACACTACCTCCTCATGCTCCCAGTAGTAACTTAAAACAAATCCTCAAAAAAAAAAGAGACTCAGAAATTTAAGAGAAATTCTCCACATGTCACATAACTGGTGTGGAATATAGGATTATGGGAAGAGTGCTCCAGTTGAAACCCAGAGCCTTGCACATGCCAGGCAAAATGCCTTACACGTCTAGTGCTGCAGATTACATTTGGTGCTTCTGACTGGACTAGCCATCCCTGCCCTAGTGTGTGCTACCGTAGTTCCTGGTGTAGTTCACACCGTGCTTGGTCACAGAGGTGGTGTTCTACCCTCTATCCTTTACCCTCTCGTTAACTACAGTGACACATATAGGAGTGTGCTGTGCCACATGTTTCTTCCCAGTCAGTCTTGTTCCACATTGTGTGTGGAGCACTTATGTACTGTATATTCAATTTTTAGCAAATGTATGTACAGACTGAGAGAAAAGAAAGAAATTGTTTGGCTAAATGCTGTTCTTTGGGCTCTAGTCAACGGTCACTTGTTTCTCAGACATCTGACCTGGTAGCAAGCAGAGGTTTCAGCCTAGGAACCTAGGCCAGAGGACTGGGAGGGCAGGGGCCATGAGGATAGTCAGGTCCCAGGGGCTACACAGTTATGGGCTAGCAGGGTCATTAAGGAGCCACAGGAGAGTACAGGGGGCCTGAGCCAGGACTGACCTTAAGACCCAGAATTGGGAATCTTCCAGCAGATGTCAAATGAGGAGGATTCTTGGGACCTACCTTAGCTTCTTACTCTCTTTCCACTTTTACCCCTAGACCCCAGCCTGGTTGCCTTCTTGAGATCTCATAGCCATGCCCAGGAGCAAACAGGAACAAAGGCCACCAAGGAGCAGAGCCCAGAAAGACCCTCAGTTCCTGTCACTAAAGAAGAGCCTATCATGTCAACTTGTACCAGAGAATCTAGAATGGGGGAGAAAGTGGAAGGCAAGGTAGAGGACGAGCTGGAGGACAAGCTGCAGCCAAGAACCCCAGGTATGGAGGACAAGCACCATCATTTCCTCAGAGAGGAAAAAAATAGCCTGGTGTGGTGGCACATGTGTTTAATTCTAGCATCCTTGAAAGGCAGAGTTAGGCAGATCTCTGTGAGTTTGAGGTTATATGTCTACATATCAAGATCCAGGACAGCCAAGGCTACAAAAGGGGAGTGTGCTTGCTACCAAGCTAACAACCTGAGTCAGATTCCTGGAACCTACATAGTGAAAGAAATAAACAACTTACACACACACACACACACACACACACACACACACACACACACACACACTAAATAAATGTTAAAAAAAAAAAAATGGCAGGAAAGAGTGTCCTTTGTCCTTAGCCTGCTGATGGGGGTGACGTTCTCTGCCCTTGGATATGGAATGTTCATCTTCATTAGTGTCTTTAAATTGGCTCAGATGGCCCTCATTTGCTGGTGCATGTCTTCCTGCACCACTTCTGTTACCCCTGCTTCTCCCCCCACCTGAAGGGGCAGCAAGGTGTGACTGAGGCTCCCTCCCAAGACAGACCATCTTCCTGCCCTTGCTCTTGCTTCATCTCCTTTCTGTCAGTGTTTTGGAGGGATGGCAGGGCCAGGAAAGGGGAGACATGTCCAGTGCAGAACTCTGGACATGCCAGACCAGAAGCAGAGGCCAGTGGAAGCACTCATCACCCAGAAACAAGATTATTCCATTAGGGATTAACAAAAGAGGAAATTGAATTATGATAGCCCGGAACCTCCTGCTCCTGAGGGACTGAGGGCCAGCCAGGCAGGTTGAGTGGGGGTGGGGTGGGGTGAGGATGCAGGAGGAGATGGTGGAGGTGTTCCATACCCTGCCACTGGAGCAGCAGAGCTGCCTCCCCTTTGTCTCCATTTCCTTGCTCCTTCAGAGGGTTGTACCAGAGTGGACTGCTGTGCTTTCCTTGGCACGTGGTGCCCATCTTCCTTCTCTGTCACATCTTCTCCTCTTCTCCTTTGAGCAAGTCTTTGGAGTCAGCATGGGGCTGGAGCCAGGTCCAGCTATGTCTGCTATAGTTGAAACATTCATCCAGTTGCCAGGGGTGCCAGCCCCCAAGCCATACCAGTTAGCCATAGCTGAGGGTCGGAGCTGCTAGGCTCAGTGCAGAAAGCCTGAGGCAGCTGCTTTCTGCCAGTGGGCTGAGCCCCTTGAGGAACACTATGCTTCTGCCTCTCTAGCACTGAAACTGCCCATGACCCCCAACAAAGAGTGGCTCCATATGGACACTGTGGAGCTGGAGAAGCTCCACTGGACCCAGGACCTACCACCACTCCGGCAGCAGCAGACACAGGAGGTGAGGGGCACAGGTGGGATGAGGTTGCTGCTCTTCTGCCCAGAACTGGGGCCTGAGAGATAGCTCTTATCTGCTCTCAGCGTCCCTCCTGTCACCCTGCCTGGCCCTATAGACCACGTGAACCTCATTTCCAGTCAGAGGTAGAGCCCAGAGCTACTCCTAAAAGGCCTGAGATTAAAGGTGATTGAATGTGAGGAGCTGCTGCAGCACCCAGCACAGTCCTTTTCTTTGTCTTAGAGAATGCAGGCTCGATTCAGCCTTCAGGGCGAGCTCCTGGCACCTGATGTGGATCTGCCCACGCATCTGGGCCTGCACCACCATGGAGAAGAGGCAGAGGTAAGGCATGGGATCCAAGGAAAACCAGGAGAGTCTTGGCAAATGTTTAGCAACTGTGCAAAAATAGGAGCCCTGGTCAGTTGCCTTTGACCTCTTCTGTGTCCTGCCCCAGCTCATGGCCTTGCTGTCACTCAGTTTCTTAGAGTCAAGATGCTGCTTCTACTGGCAGCTTACTCTGTTCTGTAACTTAACAGCCAGGCTTTGCATGCTTTCCCTCAGGCTATTCCCTCCCTCATGTGCTGCCATCAGCTACTTTATCCCTGTTGCTTTATGGCACCATTGCTGTGTGCTTGAGGTTCCAACGAGAGCAGTCACTAGGTGTCACTTGTTTCTCTTGCCTTTCCCTCAATATCTTCCTGGGTATTTAGAAGACACTGCCCTGTGTCTAGATTCCTTCTGACTCTTTGTCCCTGCACCAGCGAGCAGGGTACTCTCTACAGGAGCTGTTCCACCTGACCCGTAGCCAGGTGTCGCAACAGAGAACACTAGCATTGCATGTGTTGTCCCAGATCGTCGGCAGGGTAAGTGGACTGCTGGCCTGGTCCTACCTAGCCATACCCCATCCCTCATCCCTTGATCTTAGACTTTTCCTGCTTACTGTGGGTCAGACTAGGAATGGGGCAAATGCAGGGTGATGGTTCGGCAAAGGTTCTATCCAAGTTCTGCATCTTCAACAAAGTGTAATCCTCCTGTACCAAGGCCCAGGCTGGTGAGTTTGGGGACCGCCTGGTGGGCAGTGTCTTGCACCTCCTCTTGGATGCTGGTTTCCTCTTCCTGCTGCGCTTCTCCCTGGATGACAGGGTGGACAGTGTCATCGCAGCAGCTGTCCGGGCTCTTCGTACTCTGCTAGTTGCTCCTGGAGATGAGGTATGTCAGGGGTAGAACTGCTCTGCGTTCTGGGCATGCCCTTTTCCAAGGCTTTGCAGGCAGAGTGGAGAATAGGGTGGCAGGTATCAGCCATGTCCAAAGGCCACAAGCCCAGGAGCCTTGCCTCCTCATTGCTGTTGTATGTTGGGGAGGGATCATTTGCCCTGTCCCAGAACCATGTCTTCCTTTCTGTCCCTTCCCACCTCTACCCCCATCCTCTGGCAGGAGCTCCTTGACAGCACCTTCTCTTGGTACCATGGATCTTCGGTGTTCCCTCTGATGCCCAGCCAGGACGATAAAGAGGATGGAGATGAGGATGAAGAACTTACAACAGAAAAGGTGAAGAGAAAGACCCCTGAGGATGGAAGCCGCCCTCCACCTGACCTGGCCAGACATGACATCATCAAGGTAGAGGGCACTCTGCATTCCCATCCTTGACCTGCAGGGCAGGTTCGATGAGCAGGAGAGGTCACCAAGACCTGGGTGTCCCTCATATGTAGCAATGGGTTTCTTTTTGAATCCTAGGGGCTTCTGGCTACCAACCTGCTGCCTCGGCTCCGCTATGTGTTGGAGGTGACCTGCCCAGGACCCTCTGTGGTCCTTGACATCCTGGCTGTGCTTATCCGCCTGGCCCGGCATTCCCTGGAGTCAGCTGTGAGGGTGAGAGGGGAAGAAGGGGAGCAAATGGACAAACAGCCCCGTGGGCTCTTCTTGTTTTATTTTATGGTTTTTTGTTACTGATGTTTTTGTTGCTGCTATTGTTTTGAGATAGGATTTCATTATGGCTCAAGCTGGTCTGGAGCTCACTGTATCACTTAGGCTGGCCTAAACTTGTGGAAAACCTTCCTCAGCTTCCTAAGTACTGAGGTTACAGACATAAGCTGTGGTCTTAATAATCTGATGATGGACCTTATCTTGGTCTTCTCTGCCTCCCTTTCCCTATCTCCTGCAGGTCTTGGAGTGTCCTCGGCTGATGGAGACCATAGTTCAAGAGTTCCTTCCTACCAGTTGGTCCCCTATAGGGGTGGGGCCTACTCCCAGTCTATACAAAGTGCCTTGTGCTGCTGCCATGAAACTGCTTAGAGTCCTGGCTTCAGCTGGGAGGAATATTGCTGCCCGACTGGTAAGCTGGATACACGGCAAGAGATGGAGGGCATAAGACAGGGCTGGTTTGAGCTGGAATAAGCTCTGAACTCTGGATAGCAACCTTATTCCATCCTCCCCTTCCTCTCTGGTCTGTTTGCTCAGAAATTCAGCAGACACCAGCAGGTGGGAACCTGGTTACCTGGGTCTGTTGGGCCTATTCTGGTCTCATGATGTGGGGAGGGTTCCCTGACCCCAGCCTGTCCAGGGTTACTGCATGCAACAGGCTCTCATCACCTATATAGCCAAGCAGAAAAAGTACCTAGCAAATACTATCTAAAAAGAAGGCAAGAGCACTGGCTGGTGAGATGCTCACCAAGTAGGCACTTGCTGCCAAGCTGATGACCCAAGTTTAGTCTCTGGAACCCATGTGGAAGGAGGAGGGAATCCAGTTTCATCTGATTTCCATATGTACTGTCTGACATGTGAGCACTTGTAACCCCAAATAAATGCTAAGGGAAAAAAGCTTGGGGGGGGGGGCGCCAAGGGCAAGGTTTTTCAACCCTGCCCAGAGCCGTAGGCCATGTGGCATCACAGAGACTTAGAATAGGGCAGCTTGAGCCTGTTTCCAAGAGACCCAGTACTAGTTGGATGACCCTGGCTCCCTTACCTTTTCATCTCCAGTTAAGCAGCTTTGACATCAGGAGTCGCCTGTGCCGATTCATAGCTGAAGCACCAAACGACCTGGCCTTGCCACCTGAGGAAGCAGAGATCCTGACCACTGAGGCCTTCCGTCTGTGGGCTGTGGCTGCTTCCTATGGCCAGGGTGGTGACCTTTACAGGTGAGGAGAAGCAAGAGGTAGGCTTCTCATAGGGCCCTGGTGTTCTGCGTTATGAGTTCTGCATTATATCCTTCAGCTTTGTTCAAGGTCCTGAGAAAGGGAGGCCGAACATGATGAGGTGATTTCTGCTGGGTGTGAATTGCTAGGGAAGAGCGGACCAAATGTGTTCTTTAACAAAACGTCAGTGTCAGTTCCCAGTTATGGGGTAACCTTGGAGGTTTGCAGCCTTCCCAGTTTTCAGGACCTAGCCTTGCATAAGTGTCTCTGTCCTGGGCTGTCTCCCTCCTGCTCCACTTTCACCAGGTTGAAGCTCCTGACACAACTGTCCTTTGTGCCCTCCCCTTGCCTCCCTGCATAGTGAAGGCCAGTTGTCTTCCCCAGGGAGCTGTACCCAGTGCTCATTCGGGCCTTGCAGACACTGCCTACAGAGCTCAGCACTCATCCCCTACAGCCCCTGTCCATGCAGCGGATGGCCTCTCTGCTCACTCTGCTTACCCAGCTGACTCTGGCAGCTAGCAGCACACACCCTGAGCTCACCAGGTAGGCCAGCTCCAAGCCTGTCAGCAGGTGTGCCCAGCCATAACCCCAGGACAGATGGGAATGCTCCTCCACAGGGAGAGAGTGGCTGGAATTTAGGGAGTAAGGCAGCCAGGTGCTTACCTTTGCCCCTTTGGCACTCCTGCAGTGGCTCTGCCAAGTCCTGTGTGTCAGCCATTCCTTCCTCTATCACCTGGACACACGTATCTGGACTCAAGCCACTGGTCGAGCCATGTCTAAAGCAGACCCTAAAGCTTCTGCCCAGACCTGATGTGTGGAATGCCCTGGGCCCAGTGCCCAGTGCCTGCCTTCTATTCTTGGGTGCTTACTACCAGGCCTGGAGCCAGCAGGTGAGTGCAACCTACCTGCCTTCATCCTAAACACTTCTTCCTGTTCCTTCACTATTGGCCCCTTTTCTACCTCTCCCTCTGCATGGCTTTGGGTGTAAATATGACTGTACTGAGTGGAACCCAGAACTCATGCCAGACAATTACTTCTCTACTGACTTCTACCCTCACCTTTTCACTTCTACCGTCCCTTCCTACTTCCATTTCCCAGGCAAGAACCAGGAACGCCGAGCAGCAGCTCAGCTTTCCTCTGCCCTCCTCATGCACCTAGATGTTGTGTACTAGAGCAAGCTCAGGGCTGTCTCTGCTTCTGAAAGATCTGCCTGTGGAAGCTTCCAAACAGATTTTTTTTTTTTTTTTTTTTTTTTTTTTTTTGAGATCCTTAGTATAGAGGGACTGGTCTGGATATATAGGGCTAAGAGAATGGGTGTTTTAGCCCATCAGTTCAATGGGCTCTTTGGCTCTCCAGTCCAGCTTGTGCCCAGAGGATTGGCTTCAGGACATGGAGCGCTTGGTGGATGAGTTCTTGCTGCCCCTGCTGAGCCTGCCTCCCCTGGGCAATCTGTGGGATTCCTTAAGGTATGACCTGTGACAGCAGCTGGGGGAGTGTGGGATGGAGGCAGTTCTCCTGAGGGGCTCCTGGGTCTGTCTCCCCTATCCATCCCAGGCCCTTTAGGAGCCTGAGGAAACCCAAATTCCCAGCAAGAGCAACCCTTGGTACTCTGAGGAACATGAACACTGGTCTTCACAGACACACCGGGCTATACTCACAGACCAGAGTCCCCTTAGCATCTATATTCTCCCTGCAGGGACTGCTCCCCACTCTGCAATCCGCTGTCCTGTGCTTCCACCCCTGAAGCTCTCCCCAGCCTTGTGTCACTGGGCTGTGCAGGAGGCTGTCCCCCTCGCAGTGTGGCTGGCTCAGCCTCACCCTTCCCATTCCTCACTGCCCTCCTCTCTCTCGTTAACATTCTGGTCCAGATCCACAAGGGGCTTTGTGGACAGGTAAGCCTCGGGTGCCCATTTAAAGGCCAGGTATGGGGACAAGATAGCAGGGGTAGGAGAGAGAGGGATAAGTGGCTAGGAGGGGGCAGCAGTCTGGGGAGCCCCAGGGCCCATCAGTGTCAATTTCTAGATCTGAATAGACTTGTTTCCTCAGCTGGCTGCTGTGTTGACAGCCCCAGGACTCCAGAACTACTTTCTCCAGTGTGTGGCTCCTGCGCCTGCCCCACAGCTCACACCCTTCTCTGCCTGGGCCCTGCGCCATGAGTACCACCTACAGTACCTGGTGCTTTCCCTAGCCCAGAAAGTGGTGGGTCCCTGTCTGCAGAGTCAGCCACGCCCTGTTGTCCCTCCTGCGCCTCTGCTGTCTGTGCTGTTTGTCCTGGGCCATGCCCTCTGCTGTAGTCTGTATTCCCTGGTTCATATCCTCCTTTCTGTCATTTCCTCACTCCCTCTGCTTTGTGTCTTCCATGCTGCCTTCCTGCGCTGACTAGAGTTCTGTCTCCTCCCTAGGCAACATTGCAGCCAGAGCCAACCGCCAGCACTGCCCTCCATCATGCTATAGCCTTGGTCCTGCTGAGCCGGCTGCTGCCTGGAAGTGAATACCTCGCCCAGGAGCTGCTGCTGAGCTGTGTGTTCCGGCTGGAGTTCCTGCCGTAAGTCCAGGGGTTTCAGCTTCAGGGGTTTGGTGTTTTTGGATGCTGCTGAACTTTGTTAACAAAACAACATCTTGGAGCCAGGAAACCTGGGTTTTAGTCTCTTTCCTTCACATGTTATACTTAATTTGTTATTCCCTCAGTAAAGTGAAGATGCGGCTATTCATCTTCACCCCACCTGAGAATGATAAGATTCCATAATATGACAGTGGCTAAAAAATGTCACAGAAGCTAAGCTAGGGATATAGCTGAACAGTAAAGCACCTGCTTGGCGTGTGTGAGGCTCTGATTCACTGATGCACACCTCTCATCCTAGCACTCAGGAGGTCAGCCTGGGCTACATGAGAATGAGATTACCTCTATCGATAGATAGTTGATAGATAGATAGATAGATAGATAGATAGATAGACAGACAGAGATGGGTAGAGATAGATGATAAATGATGGATGGATAGATAGATAGATAGATAGATTATAAATAAATAAATAAACAAATAGAAAAGAGCTGGGTAGCTCCAGCACAGCTAGAGGTCAAGCATATAAGTTTAAGTAAACTTTCCTTCTGTTCCATCTCCTAAATGCTATGCAACATTGTGGTGTGAAAGGCTGTCAGGGGGGCTGAAAGGCATAGGACTAAACTTAGACACTCTAGATCTGGGACAGCTGTCTGGATGCTGTGATTCTAGCCCTTAGTTTTGACTTTTATATCATGTTACAGGGAAAATGCTTCAGGGGGTCCAGAGGCAGCTGACTTCTCTGATGGACTGTCCTTAGGGAGCAGTGGGGACCCTCAGTGTAAACGAGGGTCTCTCCTAGTTCAAGCTTGCCAGGATCTCCCCAGTATCCGCAGCTGTTACCTGGCCCATTGTTCACCAGCCAGAGCCAGTCTGCTGACCTCCCAAGCCTTGTACCGTGGAGAGCTGCTGCGAGTCTCAAGTCTGCTCCTGCCTGTACCTAAGGAGCCACTGCTGCCTACTGACTGGCCCTTCCAGCCCTTGATACGTCTCTACCACCGAGCTTCAGATGCTCCCTCTGGGCTGCCTTCTGCTGATACTGTAGGTGTCACCATGCGGGTCCTACAGTGGGTGCTAGTTCTGGAGAGCTGGCGCCCTGAGGTCCTCTGGGCTGTGCCCCCTGCTGCCCGCCTGGCACGTCTCATGTGTGTGTACCTGGTGGATAGCGAGTTGTTTCGAGAGACTCCCATACAGCATCTGGTGGCAGCTCTTTTAGCTCGGCTCTGTCGGCCCCAAGTCTTGCCAAACCTCAAGCTGGACTGCCCCCTCCCTGGCCTGACCTCTTTTCCTGACCTCTATGCCAGCTTCTTAGACCACTTTGAGGCCGTCTCTTTTGGAGACCACTTGTTTGGGGCTCTGGTCCTCCTTCCTCTGCAGCGTCGGTTCAGTGTTACCTTGCGCCTTGCCCTCTTTGGAGATCATGTAGGAGTATTGCGAGCACTTGGCCTGCCTCTGACTCAGGTATGTTCTCAGCCCACCAAGGCCGGCCTAGGACCCTTGCACCGGACACTAGGGGCAGTCTTGAGCAGTGTGGAGCTTCTGTGGCAGTCATTACCTCATTACCTCTTTGAAAGCATCAAGATGTAGGGAATAGAAGCAGAGAGTCAGTATTTTTTTATTATTATTATTATTATTATTATTATTATTATTATTATTATTATTATTATTATTATTGGTGGTGGTAGTAGTGGTGGTGGTTTTTTTCAAGACAGGGTTTCTCTTTGTACCTGCACTCAGGTGTACATATAACATACACACACACACATATGCACGTGCGCACGCATATACACACACACACTTACTTAAAACATGAAAAAAAATTAAAAATTTTATAGTTACTCATAGTAATTTTTTTTTTATTTAAAAACATTTTAGAGCCAGGTATAGTGGTGCACACCTTTAATCCCTGCACTTGGGACACAGAGGCAGTTGAGTCTCTGTGAGTCTGAGGACAGCCTGGTTTATATAGAAGTTCAGAGCCGGGCAGTGGTGGCACACGCCTTTAATTCCAGCACTTGGGAGGCAGAGGCAGGCGGATTTCTGAGTTCGAGGCCAGCCTGGTCTACAGAGTGAGTTCCAGGACAGCCAGGGCTACACAGAGAAACCCTGCCTCAAAAAAACAAAACAACAACAAAAAGTTCAGAGCCAGAGCTATATAAAGAGACCCCATCTTAAGAAAAACAAAGGTCTGAGACAGTGTCTTCCTGTGTGACGGCGGCCAGACTCAGCCTCGCAGTTCCCTGCCCTCGCCTTCTGTATGTGTTGGGGAATGATAGGCACATGCTTCGACTCCCAGCTTAGTAATAATTGTCTTTATTTATATTTTTTTTAGTCTCTTTTGTACTTGTATATTTTTATAAAATTGGAATTACTGTAATGAATTTTTCATTTTACCTTACACCATGAGCATTTGCCATCCTTAAATACTCCTAGGAAATCATTCCCTTGTGTGCGGCTTCCACGCATCTTAGGCAAGTGCTCCGGCTGTCAGCTGTGCCCGCAGCTTTGTTCTTCAGCGGTCATCCATGCACTAAAGAAGGGAGGTTTTTGTAGGACCTGATTTCTGCGCTATGGTTTGATGACATGTGACCAAAATCGTTCACTGCTGCTGCTGTTGGACATTGCCAGCTTGGCCCTCAGTATGTCGTTTCCCTCTGTCACAGCTGCCTGTGCCTCTGGAGTGCTACACGGAGCCTGCTGAAGACAGCCTGGCTCTCCTTCAGCTCTACTTCCGGGCCCTGGTTACTGGGACACTCCGTGCTCGCTGGTGTCCCGTCCTCTACACTGTAGCCGTGGCTCACGTCAATAGCTTCATCTTCTGCCAAGACCCAAAGAGCTCAGTAAATCACCTCTCTATCTTCAGAGGGAAGGAGGGAGCTGGTGGGCCAGTCGCGGATGGGCTGAAGGTTAATTGAGGCCAGTGGTGGGTACCAGACCTCAGCTTAGTGCCATATCTCCCTCTTCTGCTCCCAGGATGAGGTGAAGGCCGCCCGAAGGAGCATGCTGCAGAAAGCCTGGCTGCTGGCGGATGAGGTGGTATTGTGGAAAAGATACAGGGTGGATTAAGGAACCAAACCTCAACAAACTCTCACCACCCACCCACTTCACGGGGTTTGTCCTCTCTGCAGGGGCTGCGGCAGCATCTCCTCCACTATAAGCTTCCCAACTCCAGCCTCCCAGAGGGCTTTGAGCTGTATTCCCAGTTACCTCGCCTGAGGCAGCAGTACCTTCAGACGTTGCCCACAGAGGTGCTTCAGAATGGAGGATTCAAGACATAGAGCACTTGCCGGCAGGCAGATCAAGATGAATATTCTCCTGGGGCTTACCAGTGAACATCATGAGAGAAGAAAACACAAGGCTTGCCTTCCTGTGAGCACATTGTTTGAGCCTTTTTTTTTTTTTTACAACAGAAGGAACTCATTACATCACGCTACTGGAGCTCAGGGTCTGGGTGCACTGAGGGCTATGCTAGGTGGGAAAGGTGGCTTCAGTGTTTACCCTGCAGTGGCCAGGACAGCTCTCCTCACCTGCCTCCAGTCTCCACCAGGCCAGAGGGTATGATTGCTGTGCTACACCCTGAAATAAATCCTTTTCTAGTCTAACTGATCTGGACTGTTTTGTCACGTTCAGAGTTGGTAGCAAGGGTGGATTATCTCAAGGAGAGAGGTGGGAGAAAAAGTGACAATGGGAGGTAAACACAGTCTCCATCTGGCGAAGGCAGAGAGAGGTGTGTTTTCTGGGAGTCCTCTGTAACAATGACAGTGCTCCTGGAGTGGGTGTGGTCCTGGAGGACTCTGCAGGCCCTGGAAGTACTGGGGTCAGAAAACCCAGATGTCAGCCTGGTGTAGTTCTATGCCATTCTCAGTGGGCCTTTTTTTATAATGTGTGTCCCTCTGCAT
Source organism: Arvicanthis niloticus (assembly GCF_011762505.2). Lineage (NCBI taxonomy): Eukaryota > Metazoa > Chordata > Mammalia > Rodentia > Muridae > Arvicanthis > Arvicanthis niloticus. The sequence goes on along the minus strand of NC_047659.1, from coordinate 91,019,744 downwards.
GTGAGTATGGCATGTGTACAGAGACCAGAAGACGGTGTTGGATGCCCCTGGAGCTGTGTGGTTATGAGCTTCCTGCTGTGGGTACTAGAAACCAAACTCAGGTGCACTTAACCACTGTGCCATCCTCCAGCCCTGGTACTTTCTAGATTATCCTCTCTGAACATTCTGACATAGGCTTGCTTAAATTTTTTTTTTTTTTTTACTTTGCAAGGCATTGTGGAACATGCCTTTAATTAGCCTGACCTTCAAAATTCCAAGTTCAAGACAGCCAGGGATACACAGAGAAACCCTGTCTTGAAAACACACACACACACTATGTGTATGGATTTTTACCTACATGTGTCCGTGTACCATGTGTGTGCCTGGTACCCCTTGAGACCAGATGGGGACATCACCCTGGAACTAGAGATACAGATGGTCGTGACCAATTGTGACCAATCATTTTGGTACTGAGAATTGAACCCTGGTCCTCTTGAAGAACAGCCTGTTCTCTTTAACTGTTGAGCCATCTCTGCAGCCCAACACAGGCTTTCTTACCCTATCATTTGCTGTGTGGAATAACTGTTCTTGCAAATAAATCATCAGGAGAGGTCCAGTATGGCCCTGTCAGCCAAGATAAACGACATGATCACCCATCATCAGACTAGTGGCCCATGAGGGAAGTTGAGGCAGGAAGTGGTAATGGAAACCTTAGGCGGCTGTGAGCCCTATGAGAACAGACTTTCAGGAGACAGGCTTCACTGAGCAGCTTTTAATTTCAGGGAACAAAAGCTATTCAAACCTTTGGGGAGTGGGTAGATCCTTTCAGGGTAAGTGTCCTTCCTTGGCCGTGGCTGAGGTGCTGGAAATACCTTATTTGCATAAAGAGCAATTCCAGGTGCTTGCTGGACATGATCTTATAAGAAGAGAGGATTTTTAACCTGCAACATGGCCACCAGGCTACCTGACCACCTGGATGGTGGGGGTGTGTGGGGGGTGCTGTGACATGCAGGCCCAGAGCAGGGAGAGAGGAGTCATACCTCTAAGTCTCAGGACTAGATTTTCAGGGTTTGTGCATAGCTCCACCTCTCTCTGGCTCCGGGTTGGCTTACCCAGTTGCAGGGCTCCTCAGCCCCACACACAAACAGTTCCCTTTCTTTAGCTTATTAAAACAAAATTTTATTCATGAAAGTTCCTGATGGTGATGTCTATAGAACTGAGTGGGTCATGAGTTCTCCATTTTTATAAAATCTACTATAACTACAATTAGTATTAGACACCCAGAATTTAGTAACTAGCTAGTTAGTTACCTACTAGGCCTGGCTTCAGTTTTCCGATGTTAAAAAAAAAAAAAATCTTTAACCATTAACTTTTTTTTGTTTGTTTGTTTACTCCAGTATATATTTACTAAAACAATTCTCCCTCATCACGATCCAGGTCCTCTTAGTTGAAGAAAGGAGTGCTAATTTCTTTTTTTTCAACAGATAGGAGATCCTTTGCAAATGATTTATTCTGGTAAGAAGGTTTTGTTTGTCTTTGTTTTGAAGGAACTCATAGCAATCCTCCTGCTTCAGCCTTCTAAGTGCTGGAATTACATGCCCTCATGGGCACCATGCCTGGCTTAACATTGGCAGTTAGAACAAAAGATAAAGGACACAATACACTCTCCTATCCGAAGGCTTCCTTCTAGTGGCTCTCTCAGTATGTGGCTTGTAGAAGGATTTGCAGGTGGCGGACTGTAGAGCAGCTACTCTGCATTGCTGGGAGTACTTAGCATCTGAATCTTCTGACATCCTTTTTCAATTTCTATTAGCTTTTTGAGAGGAAATCTCGAGTAAGCCCAGCCTGGCATCCAGTTTGAAAGCCGGGGATAACACTGAACTTGGGGTCCCATCTCCACTAGGCAAGTGCTGGATTATAAATGCAAGCTACGCTGCCCAAATTTTCTAACACCTTGTCCAGGCATGGCAGTAAGAAGTTGTGCACAGGACTCAGAAAGTCATGATTCTGCATTGGGATGTTCTGCCTCATAGTCAGAAAGGGACACAGCAATGGCAAGCAATACTGCCTTCCTGAGGCCTGGTGGCATCAATCCCAGCACTCAGGAGGCAGAGGCTGACTCTACATACTCCCCATGTGGTCATACACATACACTAACATTGACACCATTTTTTTGTCTTTGTTTGTTTGTTTGGTTGGTTGGTTTTTTTTTTGTTTGTTTGTTTTCTCCTGGAGCTGAGGACTGAACCCAGGGCCTTTCAATTGCTAGGCAAGCACTCTACCAACTGTGAGCTAATGCTATCCTGAGACCTACAGAAGCCACTGCCAAATACTAGGATGAGGACTGCCGTCCAGGCTGCTATCTCAAAGGAATAATGTAGAGCCAACTTTTTCTCCTGCCAGGAACACATACTAGTTGATGGGGCACCACGGGAGGAGACTGAGAGCCCTTCAGCTCAGCAAGGCTTCTCCCGGAAGCCTGAGGACCTTGCTTGCCCCGCCTTTTCCTCCTATTACCCAGGTCTGACGTGGGTGTATCCAGGCCAGCTCGATGTAGGGTAGTGGTGATGGCACTGAGACTGCTGGATGGCACTGAGACTGCTGGACACGCCTATAAACCGCAGCCAGAGTCCAGAGTAGCGAGTTCTCAACCATCATCCTTAGCTGGAACCAAGGGATCAGACGATGGGCTGCTCCCACCGGCTGCTGCTGTGGCTGGGAGCTGCCGGTAAGTGCTGTTTGTCAGGGTACCAGCCAACCAGAGACACCTAGACTTGGGGCTGCATTAGCAGCAGACCAAGTAGATCTCAATGGTTCCTTCTAAGGTGGCCTTGTGCTTCTAGAAAGCACAAGCAAGAAAGCAAGAAAGGTACGGAGCACGTCCAAATCTCAGAATCACGTAGGGCCTCGGCACTACTTAGGAAGAAGATAGAGAAAAGAAGGTGGGGGTGGGGTGCTGAATAACCGGGCTTGGTGCAGCCCCAGTTACTCCGTGAGAACTCTGAAATAGAGGATGTAATATATGTAGACACCTTGTAAGGCTTGAAAGACCAAGTTGGGTGTCAGATATCTAGCTTCAGGCTCTGTAATTACCCCGGGGCTGCATTGGGGTATGGCTGTTAGCAGGTACTGCTGAGTGGCTATCTATCTCTTATGTCTTTCCCTTCACATTTGCATCTTCTTCTAACCCCTCTTCCTCCCTGTCACCTTTCAGGAACTATTCTTTGCTCCAACTCGGAATTCCAGGCATCTTTTCTAACACCCTCGCCTTTGCCGGTGCTGGTCCCCAATTCCCAGGAGCAGAAAGTCGCCCCCACGCCCAATAGATTGGAGCCAACTTCCCTCCCAAATTCTCTAGGTGAGCTTCAGGCTCCTCCCTTTTCTTGGTTCACCCTCTCCAGATCCCTAGGCCTGGACAGGAACTCTACTTTTTCCTTTTCCCTTGCACCTAGGCACGCGGGGGCCTTGGGTGTTTAACACCTGTGGCGCCAGCGGCCAGAGGGGACCCACACAAACACAGTGCGACGGGGCATACACAGGAAGCAGCGTGATGGTGACAGTAGGGGCTGCCGGGCGGCTCAAAGGCGTGCAGGTGTGGCGGGCGCCAGACACCGGCCAGTATCTGTAAGTGCTGGGCAGGGAGAGGGTGGCAATCACCCGTGAGGCTGAGGTCCTACAGTCCAGGGAAGCAGGGCCCAGAGCCTCACCACGTACATGTTCGTCTTAAAACATTCCGCAGCGATGCCTAGTGTCAGTTGCTTCGATTGTCTGTCCTTCCATGTTAACCATCAGACAGGACGGCCACCTAATCAACGGTGGCTCCAGATAAGGGCTTGACTCTTCCCACCATCTCCATTAACACTCCTGAAATACACGTGGAACCTAACTGTAAACTCGGTCTTGCCCATCCCTTCACCACAGTCCATCTAAGTCCCCTAGGAAGCTTTCGGGCCGCGAGTTCCCGATGAGGCGCCCAGGACGGAACCGCGGACCGGTGCTCTCTCTTGCCACAGGATCTCCGCTTACGGAGCAGCGGGCGGCAAGGGCGCCCGAAACCACCTGTCACGGGCGCACGGCATCTTCCTCTCGGCAGTCTTCTTCCTCAGTCGCGGGGAGCCGGTGTATATCCTTGTGGGGCAGCAGGGCCAGGACGCCTGTCCGGGAGTAAGCGGAGCGAGTGGGACAGGAACGCCCGGGGCGACAGCTGGGGGAGGAGAGTGTCCTGGTCAGCAGCATTTCACCTTGGTGCCACCCAGGGGAGCCCCGAGAGCCAGCTCGTCTGTCTGGGAGAGTTTGGGGAGCATACGATGACCGATGGGACGGAAAGGATCCCAGGCTGGAGACGCTGGGCCGGCGGGGGCGGGGGTGGCGGGGGAGCCACCTACATCTTCCGGGTAAGTGCACCGGGTGCTGTAGCCTCGACCCCCAGCTGGGTGTCCCAGGCTCCTCTCTCCCTCTGGGCTCCCGGGGGCTCAGGACCCGGGCGTGGCCCCTGATCGGCCACTGGCCCCATAGCTGCGCGCAGGGGAGCCAGAGCCACTGCTGGTGGCAGCAGGAGGCGGCGGGAGGTCCTACGGGAGGCGACCTGACCGCGGCCGGACTCAAGCTGTCCCCGAGAGGCTGGAGACCCGCGCGGCGGCGCCGGGCAGCGGCGGGAGAGGAGGTGCGGCAGGTGAGCGCGCCGCCCCACAGGGAGAGCCGGGGAGGCGAACGCTCCGCCCCGCCCCGCCACTGCCCGTCGCTTGCTGTCCTTTCGCAGGTGGAGGGGGCGGCTGGACGTCGCGGGCCCTCTCTCCGCAGGCTGGACGTTCGCCGCGGGAAGGGGCCGAGGGCGGCGAGGGCTGCGCGGAAGCCTGGGCTGCGCTCCGCTGGGCGGCGGCGGGAGGCTTCGGGGGCGGCGGCGGGGCCTGCGCGGCGGGCGGCGGTGGTGGCGGCTACCGGGGTAGGTGCACCGGTCCGGAGGGCAGCCCGTGTGATATGAGCCTAAGAACTTGGCTTGAGCTTTCCAGGAGATAGATGGGGAATGTCCCACTCTCCAGTGTGCCAGGCCCCAGCAGGTGCTCTTACAAAGGTCAGACCTGGTCAGACCTGGGCGTGGTGGCACGCTCGCCTGCAGGCAGGCTGGAGGCAGAAGGTGTCTAAGCTAAGTGGAGTGAGTTTGAGGCCAGGCTGGGCTACAGACTGGTCTTGTTTTGTTTTCTTTTGTTTTGTTTGGGGTTTTGTTGTTGTTTTGTTTTGTTTAAGACTTAATTTCTTTTTTGAGACAGGCTGTCCTGGAACCCCCTCTGCAAACCAGGCTTGCCTCAAACTCACAGATACCCACCTGCCTTTGCCTCCCAAGGGTTGGGATTAAAGGTGTGCACCACCACCCACCAGGCTGGTCTTGTTTTGTCTTTTACAAAGGGCCAAATTACCCAGGCTAGCTCGCACATTCCTTGAGCCATACTACAAGAGAAGCAAAAACAGGCAGATCTCTGTGACTTTCAGGCCAGCCGGGGCTCCATAACGGAACCCTGACTTAAAAACTAAAAAGAAAAACCTAAATCAATTCCAAATCACACATGCAATTAAATCAAGTGCCTGTTCCAAAAACAAATCCTTACTCTGCCCAAGTCTAAGGAATTTAGGGCCAGTCTTGTTATGTTAGCATGCTGAGTTGGGAGGGTTAAGAGTAAGAATGGTTTAAGTCAGTAATTCTCAAAGTGTGCTTATCACAGAAGTTATTAGAAATAAAGATTCAGGGATGAAAGCTGGGAAGATGTTGGTCAAACATTAAAACAAAACTTAATTACAGAAGGAGTCCATTTAAGTTATCTTTAGTTCAATATACTAATCACAATTAATACTAATATTTTTGGTTCTGTCAGTGTAGAGGATAAAACCCAGCCTGTGGTCAAACCCAGGGCCTTGAGCATGCTAGAGAAATGTTCTCCCACAAGGCTACATCCCGAGTCTCAACAGCATGGCTAAAAGAGTAGTTCTGAGATGTTCTTGCTACAAACAATGGTTTATTGGCTTAAATGATTGCACAATGCATGCACATTTCAAAGTATCATATTGTATACAATAAGTACATAGTTTTTATTCGTTGATTAAAACTTAGTTACAAAAAAACCTTGGTTACTATGATTAATTTTAAGGAGAAATGCATGGCCAATCTCCAGAATCTATGATGGCAGGGGAGGTGCTGGCCATCTGTTTTAACCCATCCTAAGGATGCTCTAGAGTTTGGGGATACTGATGTAAAGAAATAGAACCCCTGGTCTATCAAGACTGGACTGCTCATAAATACTTACAACACATCTTTGTTCACACAGGAATGGAGTTTGTGGGCTAAACATTGCTGTTTCACAGCTCAGTATGTAGTCTGGAGGGGCTCAGATAGAAAAGGGGTCCCAGCCAGGCTAAGCCAGGTCTTTGGGTTTCAGCAGAACATCCAGTCCCCACTTCTCTAGCCCCTCAGCAGCTATATGGCAGTGTTACTGTAGAGAAGGCCACACAGGATTTACAATGGGAGATGGTAGCTTTCCTGCTGGTCATAAGTCAGCATCTCACACAAGGCAGCTGGGTGCTCTTCCTCCAACATCAATCTCCTTTTTGTAGTTAAACCTCCATCACTCTCCATTTCAAGGTGGTGATACTTCTGAGTCTGACCTCTTCTGGGCTAATGGGGAAGATGGCATATCCTTTGTCCACCCCAGCGGTGAGCTCTACCTACAGCCTCTGGCAGGTATTTGCCCTGAACCCCTGCCTCTCAGCCTGGCCATCCATCTTCCTCAATCCCCGGACCCACAACCATACATAGGTACCATCTTCCCTGAGCTGTTTGATACCCAGTTCTTAAATGGCAAAGGAACATTTGAGAAGCATCTGTGAGTTGAGATTCTAGTACAGGTATTCCAGACTGCTAGGCAAGTTTCCTTGCTATGAATTCTCTCCAAACAACTCAGGGCTCATGGGTCCCAGAAGATGTAATATACAGGCTTGACTGATATCCCCATTCTGGGCTAGCAAGATGGCTCAGTTGGTAAAAACCTTGCCTCTCAAGCCTGATGACCTGAAATCATGGTAGAAGGAGAAAACAGATTCTGACTTCACTAGCATGTGCATGCATGCCTTTGTCTATCTCTGAATGAAATCAGTCAGCAGAAAAGAAGTCCCCGGGGCTCTGACATCACCCTGCGTGTTGCTGTGGTTGGAACCACTGCTTACTCTACCCTCTTGACTAGAAATAGCCATGCGGCTGAAAAATTCTGTATGTTCCATCCCCACTTCCCACCCCACCATATCTATTCTTTTTACTCACAGTCACAGAGGGCCATGGGGAGGTGGAGATCCGAAAGTACCCCAATTGCAGTCATTGCCCTTCCAAAGACTGCCAGTGGCAGGCAGAGCTCTGGACGGCTCAATGCATATGCCCAGAGGGCATGGAGCTAGCTGTGGATAATATCACCTGCATGGGTATGTCTTTGTAGAGCATTGGAAATGCATCAGGGCATAGTCTCCTGTCAAGAACATGTAGGCCAGTGTGGGAGGCAAGACGGATATTTAGACATAGCTATGTATCTAAAAATGGCAGTTGCTATGGAAGGTATCAAATAGTTAAGGGACTCTCAAGAGGGAGAGTTGCTTTTGTCTAGGACAACTGTGGGTGGCATTGTGGGAAAGTAAACACTGAGAAAGGGCTTGAAGCATGGATAAGATTTAAGGGTACCCAGACATAGGAGCACAAACATGTAACCCCAGCAGTGAGTAGGCTAGAGCAGAATTGAGAGTCTGAGGCCAGCCTGGGTTACTGGGAGACCCTGTCTCAAAAACTAAACAAGACAAAACAAAACACAAGACAAATGAGAAAAATACTTGAGGGTAGAGGGACAGAGGAGCCTCCTGCTGGAGATGGCGTTCTTTCTCCTTAGACCTGCCAACCACCACAAGTCCTCTGACTCTGATGGGAGCTGTGATAGCAGCCTTGACACTGAGTCTCCTTATGATGTGTGGAGTCCTAATTCTAGGTATGGGCAGCCAGCACGGCTGATGCAGGCTTACCTTCTCTACTAGGCTGACGGGCTTCTCTGTGGTTCTAAGGTAAATGTGGCTGACTTCATGGCCCTTACCCCCACAGAGCAATGGTAGATTCCTCTCAGCTTTTAAGGGTAGTGCCGGGGAGTCATGGGGAAATGTGTATTTGAAAGGACATTTGGAAAGGTGTTCTGGGCCTGGGAAAGCAGTGTGGGCCTGATGGACAGGTAGACAGTATACCTCTCTCCTCACACTCTCATCCGCAGTGAACCAGAAGAAGTGTCAGAGCCTGTGGGGGACCAGGCTGCCAGGCCCTGAGCTTGAGCTGAGCAAGCTTCGAACCTCTGCCATCAGGACAGCCCCCAATCCCTATTATTGTCAGGTGGGGCTCAGCATTGCCCAGTCCTGGCCTCTGCCCCCAGGGCTCACTGAGGTTTCCCCAGCCAATGTCACTCTACTCAGGTGAGTCCTTGACCTCCTTCTGCAATGGTATGCACCTTGAGCTCCCTCGCCATTCTTCCTCCTGTCATGAATCCCAGAGAGCATCTAACTTAAATTTCTTGTACAGAAGAAAAAGTCTTGTATATCCCATCCCCATTCCCACTTCCAAAAGCCAAGGAACATGGATAGGGTCAGCTCTTGCCCTAGTTCTGGAGTGCAGAGACCTGAGAATATGACTGTTCTGGAGCCTACAGCTTGCCTTTCTCCCAGAAGGGTCTGCATTAGCACAGGAAAGGCCTTATCCTCCATTAGGACCCTGACTCTGGCCACAGCTCTGTGTGTCAGCATTAGCTTGTGTCTGAGAGCATTCATGGCCCACAGAGAGCTCAAAGAAGGTCACCTGGGCCTATGGGGTGGGAACCAAAGAGATAAAGGGGCATTACCTCCTCTCTAGACCGTTTGTCTGTGTTATCCTCTTCCTTCCATCTTGTCCTCTTCTAGAGCCCTTGGCCATGGTGCCTTTGGGGAAGTGTATGAGGGACTAGTGACTGGTCTTCCTGGGGAGTCCAGCCCTCTTCCAGTGGCTATCAAGGTGAGAAGGGGTAAGGCTCCCTTACCCCTTGTGGCAAGCATATGGAAGAACTGACTACTGCTAGAGCCTTTGTTAATCTCCCTCCTAAAGCACTCAGCCAAAGCTCAGGAGTGCTCTGTCTGCATTCCCTCCTCAGACTCTGCCGGAGCTCTGCTCCCGTCAGGATGAGCTGGACTTTCTCATGGAGGCTCTGATCATCAGGTGCACCCCATGGCAGGCAGGAGGGTGTGGTGGGAGGCAGGACCTGCCTACAGGAATGGCCTCTCCACTCTTTAGGGTTGAGAGGCAGCATTTTAGGGCACAGAGGTTTTCTGCACTTTAACTGGATCTAGAAAATGCTTCTCTCTCCACTGGTGATGGGGTATATGCACCATCTCCACTTAGCAAGTTCAGCCATCAGAATATTGTACGCTGCGTGGGGCTCAGCTTCCGGGTTGCCCCTCGCCTCATTCTGCTGGAGCTGATGTCTGGTGGGGATATGAAGAGCTTTTTGAGGCATAGCAGACCACACCCGGTAAGGCCTCCTCTGGGCTCCCCGACCCTGCTAAGATCCTGACCAGTTATTTCTATGATCTGGATCAGCTGATGCGCCTTCTGCCCAACTCAGGGGCTGCTGTCACCTCTGACCATGCAGGACCTATTACAGCTGGCCCAGGATATAGCACAGGGCTGCCGCTACCTGGAGGAAAATCACTTCATCCACAGGTTGGAAGCAATCTTGACTCAGGAGACCCTTGGCCCACTTGTCCCCTCAGAACATCCCTCTCTCTATACAACCTTTAAAGAAACATATCAGAAAGAGCTAGAGTGCCTGTGTTCTGGCACGAGTATTTTGTCTGTTTTACAGAGACATTGCTGCCCGTAACTGTCTGCTTAGCTGCAGCGGAGCCAGCCGAGTGGCCAAGATTGGAGACTTTGGAATGGCAAGAGATATCTACCAGTGAGCAGGAATTGGGGAGGTGGGAAAGCTGCTGCTCCATTGACAGTATTGGAAAAACTCAGCACTTTCTTTCTCCTTTATATAGGGCCAGTTATTACCGCAAGGGGGGCAGGACCTTGCTACCAGTCAAGTGGATGCCCCCAGAAGCTCTCCTGGAGGGCCTTTTCACATCCAAGACAGACTCCTGGTAATAGCATGTCCCCTACTGTTCTCCCCTCCTCTGCCCTGAAACTAAGTCTATCCCCTTCATGCCACCTCATATGACAGCAGGGGACACTACACATGATGGGTCTTGTTTGTTCCTTCCACCTCTGATATAGGTCTTTTGGGGTCCTGCTCTGGGAGATCTTCTCACTGGGTTATATGCCCTACCCCGGATATACCAACCAGGAAGTTCTAGACTTCATTGCCACAGGGAACAGGATGGATCCTCCTAGGAACTGTCCTGGGCCAGTGTGAGTTAACAGTGCTGCCCAGGGAGGGAGGTATCTTAAGGTTTTGGGAGACATAAACTCCTGCCTCTCCCTAGGTACCGAATCATGACCCAGTGCTGGCAGCATCAGCCTGAGCTACGCCCTGACTTTGCCAGCATCTTGGAGCATATTCAATACTGCACTCAGGTGTGCCCCTCACCCGACCCCCAGCTCCCAAATATCCCTTTGATCCCCTCTAACTACCCTGGCTCTGTAGGGCAGGAAGAAAGCCATAAAATAGCCATGTGGTTCCCTATTCCCCCAACTCTCCCATTACAGGACCCTGATGTGCTGAACTCACCCCTGCCCATGGAACCAGGGTCCATTTTAGAGGAGGAAGGGGCCTCTGGGCTGGGAACTAGGTCTCTGGAAGGTCTTAAATCCCCAAAGCCGAGTTCCCAGAACTTGAAAGGCCGGGGAGGAGGCCTGCTTGGCTCGTGGCTGCCCTCTGGCCTCAAGACCCTCAAACCCAAATGCCTCCAGAACATTTGGAACCCCACCTATGGCTCCTGGACTCCAAGGGGCCCCCAGGGTGAAGATTCAGGCATTGACCTCAGCAATGGCTCCTTCTCGAATTCCTTTCCAGGCATCCAGTAGCCTCTGCCCCCTGCAGCCTGTGCTGCATGTTCAGGCATGTTTCAGGGATGTCCTGGCAGCCTGGCCTTTCTACACTGGAAACCAGCCCAGACCCTCTTGGGGAAGGGCCTGGGCTACTCTCAGTCTTTGGTCTTTGGAACCAGAGGCCAAGCACCCACTGCAGGAGTCAGTTGAGAATCCTAGATTGTCCACTCCCCATAAGTATCTTTCCTCTGGCCCATTCCAGTGCTACAAATGTTTTTAGTAATAATAATAATAATAATAATAATAATAATAATAATAATAATAAAACAACCTTTCTAATTCTTCAGTTCTCTGAGGGAATGTGAAGGAGTCTAGAACTGAGGAAGAGTGAACCAGAGGTGAAGGGGAGGAGGCTTGAGTCACAGAAGCTGAATCTTTGAGTTTTATTAGGAAGGGTGTCCACTGTAGTGTAGGAAGTTAGACCAGTAAGTCTATATACCTGTGAAGGACAATTCTGGATCGGCAAAGCCACTTGAGAAGAGCTGGGCTGGGGGAGAAGCCCATTGTTTCCTTCCCCTCCTATAAATTAGTGTCATTCAGCTCTGGGTAACAGGCTTGTGCGGAAGCCAACTCCTGATGTGCTGCACCCCCTTAATGGATGGCACCTGGTCCTGCAGGACCATGTGAACTGCCCGCCCAGCGGGGTTCCAGTCTCTTGCCGGCATGCATGGTGGGGATGCAGCCACAGGTCCACATCTGTCTGACCAGCTGGCCCACGTTGAGGGAAAAGGGCCCAGCCTCATCTCTCAGCCAGGCTGGCCAAGATGCCAATGAGATTGTCCAGCCCCAGCAAATAGCCGTCCTCACGATTGCCCTCCTCCCAGGGCCTCCGATGATCCAGGATCTGGCCATCGGGGAGAGGCGTGGTCTTGCCAAAATCGATGAGCCACACACCAGCACGATGGCAATGGTCATGCACGAAGAGGAGTGAGCTGCCAATCACCTGCCGACCCCCATGGCAGTCAGGCCTCAAGCCTTTCCCAGAAACAGTCCCCTTTCCCATTTTCAATCTTATAAAGCACAAACCCAGCCCTGAGCCCACCCACCTCTTACCTCGTGCTGTCTAAAGAAATCAGAGATCTCCAGGGTATCCCGGATCTGCTGTAGGCGGTTCAGATACCTCCTCTGGAAGAGTCAGAGTGGACAGATTAATTTCACACCAAGGCGGCTCTGCTGACTCTGAGAAGCACCATGCATTTATTTTAACTTGCCTAGCAAATACTGTAGTGGCTCACACAGGAGAGGAGGAAAAACCACAAGGGAAGTGCTACCACTAGGGGTAGCACAGGTGAGGACACTAGCCAAGAGGCGCCGCCCGCCCTTGTAAACAGGCGCGTCCAAACCTCAGGGCTCCGGGAGCCTGCGCTCACCAGCACTTCAGCATCTCCTTGCATGAATTCCTCAAAGACTCGAGTCACTTGCTCTCGGCTTCGTGTAGTTTTGAAATCAGTGCTGCAAGATCCATCGGCTTTCTGAAGGAGGTGGGCAAGGAGGGTCAGAGACCAGGACCCATCTGAGGGGAGAGAGGATCATGCAAAGGGCAGTGGTACCTCCCGGGGGCCTTAACCTCTGGGGATCAAGAGATAAGGTTACTAGAGGGTGTCTCTTGGTGACGGTTGAGGCAGGAGGGCAGGAGCACTAAAGTTGGGGCAGAAGAAAGGCCATGCAAAGTGAGGGGAGCCTGACCCACCTTGATGCCCTCGATACGGAAGCCGAGTGTAGTGCTGGAGCTGATGCCTTCACGCCACTGCATGTAGCGTGGTTTGGTAACGGCACGCTGCGCATGCTCCTCCTCAGTAGGTGCCTCAGGGTCCACTGCCAGCATCTTCTTATACATGTCCTTCCGAAGCTTGGGCCGTTCTCGGGCTTTGGTCAGCTCCTCTTCCAGGTAAGTTCTGTGAGGTGCAGGTAGGAGCCAGGGCATGTGATCTTTTATCCCAGTCCTTGGTTCCCCCGACTGATTCTGCCTGACAAAGAGAGGGGACACGAACCTGACACCCATCTTGCAGTCAAGCACACAAGGTCCATCGAAGCCATCGAGCAGGTCCTGTAACTGCAAGTAGCTTTCACCATCCCGCTCGACTACGCCATGGAAGGCGGGCACACACCCACGCAGCACGTCAGCCATCAGCCGCACCAGGCAGTAGTGTTCAGGCTCTGAGCTGCGCTTCAGAATCAGGCCGCTGGTGCCCGCAGCTTTGAAACTCCCTGCACAGGGGCACCAGTTAGAGCTACCCACGCCTTCCTGTCGCAGCAACCTCACCCACCTGCAATGATGCTCACCTGTGTGCCCTGCTAACTGCACCCAGGAGTAGCGCCTTTTGAAAGGACTCATGACAGGCAGATTGACCATGGTACGGATCTTCTGCCAGTGGCTTTTCTGAAAGCAACAAGTCCAGGTCTGCAAGTCATCATCTCAGTGATGTCCCTCTAGAGCAGGAATTCAACTTGGCCTCACCCCACTAGAAGCAGTTAAGGTTTTTCATCCATGCATTTGCTACCCACTCACTCAGCAGCTACATACCCATAGAAAATGTATTGCAAGCCAGTGTGGCATGTACTAAGACAAGCAGAGAAAAGGTCGTTCTAGCTACTCAAATAGTCTGAAAGGAGCCAGGGATTTAGCACCAGAAGGCTCAGGGTTAAATCTAGCTCTACCATTGAGTGGACTCTGTCAAGGTTTTTGAACTTAGTGAATATCAGAAATCACTTGATGCTGATTGTGAGATCTATCACAGGGACATCTTGAGTAAGCCAGGGATGGAACTAAAAGTCTGCATATCTACCAAGGCCTAGGAAATGCTTCTGTGTATCATTTTTCCTTCATCTGTGAAGTGAGGAAACAGTTATGCTTTCAGCACTATTGTAATGAATGAACTGAGTTTGAATCTCCTCATCCAACTGCTGGAGAGAATTGAGCCAAATTTAGATACTGGACTTACTCACCTGGAACCTGGTAGTCTCACTTAGGAGGGCACACCAACCACAACCAACCCTTCAGGCAGGACCAGGGAAGGGAGGCCAGCCTGCCAGGGCTGTGGAAAGAATAGCCCGAGGCTCCCCGGGACCTCTAGCTGAGCCTTTGATCCCACACACTTACTAGACACAAAGCTAAAGCCCAAGGCATCCTTGGCTATGATCTGGATCAAGAAACCTAAGGTCTGACCAGGAAATGCAAAGTAGAAGGCCTATTGTCTCAGAGAAAACCGCAGGTAAGTGTACCTATTTGGGGTGTTATCTCTTGCCTCATGGCCATTACTCTATGCTCAACTCAATCCCAGCATTTCCACCTTCTACCTCAAACTCAGCAGTCCTGTGTCTGCTCTTTGACATATGCAGGGGCTGACTCCTGTATCTTGTTTGCAGCCTTGTCCCATTGATGCTTGTCTTCCTAGAACCCAGGAACCAGCTTCATTGCCAAAGGGAAGAAATGAGGAGGTAGCTTAAGTGGCAGAATTCTAGTGACCAGAAAGCCTTGCCTGTGGAAGAGGTGGGGTTGGTGACAAGGCACTGGGTAGAGACTGAGCAGTCGCTTTAAGTCCTGGCTTCCTTCACTTCCTAGCTCAATGATCCAAGCAAGTGCCATTTCCTCAGTGAGGTGGAGGTGGAGCGGCTGCCCTAACACGAGCCACCCCACCCCACCATTTACTGACTGCTGCAGCATCCCTGATCATCTTCCCACGGTCAACACTGTTCTCACTTTCCCAACATGGCACACTAGGGCGTGATCACATGTCCAATCCCCAGGGATCTGGGGGTGTAGCCAGAAGCAGCCCACTAGAAACATGACATCTTTCAAAACTCCTTTCATAAGTCTTTAAATACATACAAGGTTTGCATTTTGCTGCATAATAAATCTAAGTTTTATTATAAAACTCCCTTCCTTCCAAAACCTCAAGTAAAATTCCAGAAAGGTAATGCATGGAGTATACATCCCAGACCTCTTCTCTCACACTGAACTTGAGAATTCTGATGATCTTGATGCCCGTACACAGCATGAATATGAGATCAGTCCCACTACACAAGGAAATCAAGTTAGCATCCTCATGCCCTGGTTCCAGACTCCCACTTATGCTCCTGATCAGCCCAACTTCCTCACTGTGATCCAATCATCTTGCAGTTTTTATACCTTGGTTCTAGGGGATCAAATGGGACACCACATGACAGACAGTATTATGAAGGTTTTAATCTCTGAGGTGGGCCTAGGGGCCTCCTCTTCCTTCAATGGTGAAAGGCTTGTGTGGTTGGAAAGCCTAACAAAGTTTTGAGGGAGGGTGTGGCAAGAATGAACTTAGGCAGGGTACATTTAGTTCTGTAGTCATCCTGGTGGGAGGCCCGGCTTGGCCTGTGAGAGAGAACTTCACTAGCCTTCCTTTTGGAGTTTTGTGTTTTCTTTCTTTCTTTTTTCCTTCCATTCTTTCCCAGATAGGGTTTCTCTTTTTTGTGTAGACCTGGCTGTCCTGGACTGTTCATTCTGTAGACCAGGCTGGCCTTGAACTTAGAGATTCAGAGATCTACTTGCCTCTACCTCCCGAGTGCTGGGATTAAAGGCTTGTACCACCACACCTAGCTGGGGTTTTGTGATTTCAATGAAAGCACTGTTCGAGGCCAGCCTGGTCTACAGAGTGAGTTTCAGGACAGCCAGGGCTACACAGAGAAACCCTGTCTCGAAAAACCAAAAAAGCACTGAAGGCTCAATTGAGGCCTCACAAAAGCCAGTTCATTGGACATGGTGGCACATGGTTGTAGTCCTAGCTACTTGGGAGGATGGAAAAGGAAGATTATGTGAACCCCAGGAATTTGAGGCCAGGCTGAGAAACATTGAGATAGGTGTTTTAAAATGTGTATGTTACCACTTGGTGGACTGATTAATATATGATAACAGTATCAACTTGTCCCTGAGCTGATATGAAATAGGGCTATACCCAACTCTCCCTGCCTTGGTTTTGTGGATCTTGTATAAACAAAAAGCAGCAGATTCTAACTGTGCAGGTAACAAAGCTTTCCTGCCCATCATCTCAGCGGAGCCTTCGAGACAGCTCCTGACGTTTCTTATAACAAGGTGTAGCTCTCTTTTCGATAACTGATAAGGTCAAACTTGGATCCAGTTGATGTAAGTGCTGTGGGAGCCGACTCACTGCCTGCTTCCCTCTGAAGAGTGCCTCCTTCTGCAAGGAACACAATGCACTCACAAACAAGTAAAAGCAAACAGCCTGTTAGACAGTCACTCTCGGGTTGGTGGGTGGGTGAAGATTTTGGTTCATAAACAGCATCAGGGAAGATATGGCCCTCCCCTCCCTCCAAGGAGAGACTGTTTCCACCAACTATACGCTGCCTGGACATTTGGTTTCCAGTATGTCCTGATAATGACAAAGGAGGCCCCTCTGATAATTTCTCTTCCCTTCATAAGCAGGGACTTGCTGTGTCCTAGCCTTAGACCCCTTCCTTGTCTAAGCTCTGCGTGGAAGCCTGTGGACATCTGCTCCTTACATCATTGCAGACAGCCCATTCCTTTGCTCTGTCTTTAGTTTCCTTCTCATTCTCTGCCTCTATAACAAAGGTTCTCAATCTGTGGTTCTCAACCCCTTGGGAGGGACAAACAAATCTTTCACAGGAGTTGTCTGACCATCAGAAAACACAGATATTTATATTATGATTCATAACAGTAGCAAACTTAGAGTTATGAAGTAGCAATAAAAATGTTATGGTTGGGACCACCACACAGGAGGAACTGTACTAAAGGGTTGTAGCATTAGGAAGGTTGAGAAATTTCAATCCTGGTTGAAATTTCTGCCAGCCCAACACCCTCTCCATGTTCCAATTGTCCTATCAAACTAGCACTCCCTGTGGTGATGGTGGGGAGAGCAAGCAATTTAAATTCACTAAATGATTTGCACTAAGGTATAAGTGACCCACGACTTCACCTTCCCATGGGCATTTGCTTTTTAAAAAGGAAGTCTGTTAACCTAAATTCTGCTCTATAATTAGTGAAAAATTATGTGTGGGGGTTCTGAGTCCAGGAGGGGACAGCATCCAGGTCTCCTTACCTAGCCTGAGTTATTGAGAGAATAAAATCAGATGAATAAGAATCAAAACACCTTCTCTTCTGCTAGGGTCACTCTCACAAATGTCTGAGGAGACAGCCAAGGCCTTAGAGTCTCAGAACCTGCCCTTGGAGTAGGTCTCCTGCGTCTCCCTTGGTTGTTCAGCTTCTCTTGTTCCTGAATTTTCCTTCTGTCAGAGAAAAGGCCACTGGAGGGAGCAAAGCTGCCCAGTCAGCCCTTCATGTCCTGCTCTGAGCAGCTGTACAAGCGCCTAAGAAGTAAAGGAAAGGTCATAGAGCCTGAGTGAGACAGGCAGAACCGTAGGTCAGGTGTGAGATGCTGGGCTGGCTAGGCAACAGCCCTAGAATGCAGGCACCATATCTTTCCCCAGTGCATCCTTAACAGTCAGAGGGACCCGCTCTGCTTCCTGACCAGGGAAGCCCTCAAAGGCCGCCTGAGCAAGCGTGCTGTGTGTGGGGCCTGTGTGAGGCAAAGTCCGCTCCAGGCCCTTCCACGCAGACGCAGGCAACCTCTGTCAACAGCTCCAGGCTTATCTGCAGCTCTGGAGCTGTTTGCCTTCGGGGAGGCCCTGGCGGGCTGGGGGTTGGGAAGCCTGGGACACAACCTGGGAGTTTGAACGGCCCTGAGAGGCCATCTGGACCTACTCCCGCAGGCTCCCGGAGAAGCAGGCCCAAGGTGGGAAAGGAAGATGAAGATTTGCAGGGAACGGCTAGCTTGGGCTTCTCCTGGATGTCCTGACCCCTACCAGAGCTACCTACACTGGACCCAGATTTAGACTGCGAGTCCTCCTCCGCACAGCCTCTCCCTGAGCACTTTTAGGGGGTCCCGGCGGGAGGAACAGGGAAGCGGGCGTGCCTGCGCCCCAGCCCGGGTCCTCCCGGCTCTGGCTCTCACCGGTCGCGCCCTTCACGGGGCCCGCCTCTCGAGTGTCAGAGATTAGAGCAGGGGAGTGGCCGATCTAACGTTTGGGTTCTTCAGAGGTCCTCCCACTGCTCACAAGCCACGGTCTTGGGGGAGCCTCGGCGACATTCGCCTCAGTTCCTAGTCTAGAGTCGCCCCAAGAACGACCACCGTACCCGATCGATCGTACTCTGACTTGTCAGGACGAAGGGCTCAGCGGACTCGTGACTGAGTCCCCTCCACCCCCCCCACCTACACCTGATGGCCGGAAGTGGGGGGACGACTACCTTGCTGTGAGTCCCCCCACCCCCTTTTCTTTTTTGTATTGTAAGTCTATGAGTCAGAGTGCCACTTCGAGTCGTTACACTGTCTCCCTTGCTCGGTCCAATCCCAGTGTGCAGGGATGCCGGTTCCAGAAGGCCCAGGCCACACCTCAGCGCTCTTCTCAAGGCGTCTAGGCAACCTGGGCGCGCGTCTTACTCTCGAAGTCGCCAGGATCGGGCCTTCTGGGCAGAGCCGGGCGTTCCCGGTCTTTCTCTCTCTCTTTCCACTCGAGGAACGCTTGCGTAAAATGCATCTAGAGCAACGCTGCACAGTCCACAGGCAGTTAATTTAGTTATCTGGCCATGGTTAAAACAAGGGAGATTACTGAAGGAGGTTCGCAAGTTCAAGGCCTGAATGGACTATAGACTGTGTTTCACTGTAACTTGGCAATTTAGTGTCAAGGGAAAAGGGCTGCGGATGTAGTTCAGTGGTGGTTGTGCTTGCCTACCGTGTTTGAGGCCCTGAGTTCAACCTCCTTCCAGTCAAGGAGGGTCATACCACAAATAATGACTTCACCACACACTGGTCGGTGATATCTGACCGTTGAATTGGCCCGGGAACATTCATACTACTACAGACAGAGACTAGCAAGCTCCTGTCGGCCTCAGTGTACCTTGCCCACTTAGGAGCCAGGGCGAGGAGGGGGCGCAGCAGGTGGATCTTGGTTCCGCTCGGTTCTAGCGCCGCGCCCCTCCCTTCTCGCGTCCACGCCTCGTGCGCGCGCCGGGGAGCAGACGGCAGCGGCTCCGGAGCAGAGCCAGGAGCTCCGCTCCACTCCCACTCAGGAAAGGGAAACCGTGGCAACGGCGGGGGTGGGGCCGCGGCACCGAGAGGGGGAGGAGAGAGAAAAGCTCACGCGCCCCTTTCTCTCTCAGGGCTCCCGGGGCAAGGCTACCCCGCTCTGATCTCTCCAGCCCTACCTGACAGTTACCCAGGTATGCCCGCCGACCCGCCGGCTCCCGCTCCGTGGGTCGCGTACTCCTCAACCTCCTTTAGACGCCCAAGCGCTCAGCTACCATCGCCTGCCTAGTCCCCCAAAAAGAACCAAGGCGAGAGGTCGTCCTGGGGTCCCTCTCCGTCCCCGTGTCCCCTGACCCCCGCTTGGGCTCTCGGCGGGGGACGCAAGCCGGTCAGAGCAGAGCAGGGAGCCGAGTCCCCGGCGCGCAGCCCCCGCTGGCCCCGCCCCCGCGGCCCGTACCTGCACCACGTCCTCGCTGGTTTCCAGCTGCACGTTGCCGCGGCTCCGGCTCTCGCTGTCGCTCAGCAGATCGTCCTCCGAGTCCTCGAGCAGCGACGAGGAGCCGGTGGAGGAGAGGGACGAGGTGGAGAGGCGGCGTGGCTGCTGCAGGTGCGACCCCGCGGCTGGGAGCCAGTTCCCCTCCCGGTCCGGCGGCCCGGGGCTGGCCGGGGCCACATCCTCCTCGCTTGTCACAGTGAGCTGCGGGATCACCGGGGCAGGGGCAGCACGCGGGAGCCCGTTGGGCACTTGTCCCCCACGCCGCTTGGCCCCGCGGGCCCGGGGCTCCCCAGCGGCTGCTGCGGCGGCGACTGCGGCGCAGCGCGCCTCGAAGAGCAAGCGCAGCTCCCCGACGCTCCGGCGCGGAGCCCGCTCCAGCCCGGGGCTGCAGGGCCCCGCGCCCCGTGGCCGCGCCATGCCCGTCGGGCGCCCGGGCAGGGTCATCTCCCAACACCGGAGCCGCAGCCGAGCCCACCAGCCCGCGGCGCGGCGGGGACTGGAGACGCTCAGCGCCCGGGGCTTGGGACTGCCCCGGGGCGGAGCCTCGGCAACGCCCGCCCGGCCCCGCCCCGGCCGGGCCGCGCCCCCCGCCCACTCCTTTCACTTTCTGAGAAAGCGCGGGCCTCCCGGGGCCCTCGCAGCTGCAAGAGGCTTGCAGTGTCCGGAGTATCACAGGGAAGACGTAGGTCCGTCCCCGGACTTATCTCACGACCTGCCCTCAAGGAGGCTGGAGGGACCTGCCCCGTCCCTGAGCCTGTGCCCTCCCGAGGCTTTTGAGGGATTCCTTCAGTGCGAACCAGAGGTCTTGACCTGCACAGGAAGAAGCTGCGCCCGTTCCTTCACACGCTTCTCTCGGGCTCTTTTCCGTGTTCCAACCTTCCTGGTCAAAGTCTTTTTGAGTCTCTGGGGCTTTTCTCTGGCCTGGGCCCCTTAATCTGGAGTTCAAGGCCGTCAGCCACCCAAGGAAGCCACACCCCAAGGCGTGCGCCTAACTAGAGTCTGGCCAGGGTCGAGCTGAGACTGCTCCCCACCCCCATCCCCCCCGAAGCTCTCTACTTCCCAGCGGGCAGAGAACAAGGTCAAGAGGCGGAGCCTGACTTTCTCCAAGTATCGCAAGCCAGTCCAGGCCTGCATTTCCACCGCCCCTCTCCAGCCCCCCACTAGCTGGAGGTGCTGTTTATTCTCCTCCTCCCCCTCCCCGCCCCTTCCTTTGGAGCTTTGTGGCTTCTAAAAAGAGTCCTTTCGCCTCTCTGAACTGCTGATTCTCCATAGTGGAACTGCCAACTCTGTAGGGTTGCTGTGAGAGTAAACTTTTAGGGATGGGTGCTGAGTGCGTAGCTCAGTGATAGAGCACTTGCCTAGTGTGTGACAAGTGCTGGATTCCATGCCCAGCATGAAAGGAAGGAAAAAGGTTTGATACTCCAAAACGCAAGTGCTTTTTGGTGTTGCAATAAATAGCCAGTGCCTCAGGCCACCATATCTTAGATGGAAATACAGGCTCCTTCTCTCCATTTCCCTATCTGTGAGCAGAAGAAAACCCCACATGGCCTAGAGTTGTGGCTGCACACTGGAAAGAGAACACTGATGTGGTTCAGAGTCCTTCTTGTCATCTCTGGACGGGCCTGCGGACTCTGCTGGTGCTCAGCTGAACTGCAAGGCTACTGTGAGCAGAAGGCAGAATTTTCTGCCTTCCCCTAAAAGGATTGAGGGCCCTCTCATTGAACACCTAGAGCCTGGGATTGTTGGTGGCAGGCCCAGGATTATGTTTGCAGCTTGTCTTTTCTCTCTTCAGCCAGAATTTAACATGGTCCAGGAGAAGTGAGTGGGAGAGGGAGAAGAAGAACCTTTGGCAAAGAAAAAAGTTCCCTAGGTGACCAACAGAGAAAAGAGGAGGAGGAGGAGGAGGAGGAGGAGGAGGAGGAGGAGGAGGAGGAGGAGGAGGAGGAGGAGGAAGTGGTGTGTGGAAGGAATGAAAGCAAAAGAGAAAGAAAACCACATGAGTTTGAACACTTGCCTCCTCCATGGAGAAGTCAAGAATCAGCGTGGACACGAGAAACTGGACACATTTTCTGGGGCAGAGATGTGTGTGTCTGAATGTTTGAGTCCAGAGCT
The DNA here is from genome assembly GCF_011762505.2 of Arvicanthis niloticus. NCBI lineage: Eukaryota > Metazoa > Chordata > Mammalia > Rodentia > Muridae > Arvicanthis > Arvicanthis niloticus. Next base: position 90,998,041 of record NC_047659.1, on the reverse strand, counting down.
TTGCCAGCCTGTAGTGGGGACTTCAGAGGAGCTGTCCTCTGTGGGACCTGACATAGGAAATAGGAAAAGGGAGGAGGGAGCATGTTGCTGGGCACCTGTGTGCCAGGCAGCAGCGTGTGGGCAATGCTGGAATCGTGGGCTGAAGGTCTAGCCTAGCTGCTGAGAGAAAACCCAGAACAATTCTTTTTCTTCTTGTATCATGGACTCGCCCAAGTCTTAGGTCTACCGTAGCAGGAACCAAAGAATGCTGCTGCGGGCTATGGCGAATGCCTATGCTACCTTTGCTAGGACCAGGTATTCAAGCCATCCATCCATGCATAATTATAAGGTGGCCGGCCTGGGCTACGTAAAAACGTAAAAACGTTTCTCAACAATAACAACGGTATGTGCTGTCTAGGTGGATGGATAAGGACAGCAGGGAATGTGTGAACTGAGAGCAGGGGCTGCCAGTACATCCCATCCCACTTACATCACTAAAGGAAAGAGGGAAGGGACTTCCCGGAATGCTGGTTAGGGCACTTCCTAAAACTACAGCTAGGGAGTCCAGACTAGGCCTCTGACTTCTATCACTGTGTGTTATGTTAAATTTCTCCCTCCCTCCCTCCACCCCCTCCCTCCCTCCCTACTTTCCCTTCCTCAAATTTCTTGATATAAAATCTCATTCTGGTGTCAGGCTGTCCTGGAACTCACTGTGTAGACTAGACTGGCCTCAAACTCACAGAGATCTGTCTGTCTCTGCCTCCCAAGTAGTGGGTTAAAAGCGTGTCCCTCCATACCTAGCTTGCACTCACTAAGTAGTCTCTCTTGTCCTCAAGCTCTGGGCAATCCTCCTGCCTGAGCCTTTGGGTGCTGGGATTATAGGCATGCACCACCACAGCTGACAGGCTTTGTTCATTAAGGAACTTCTAGTTCTTTATACAATCAAGCAAGAGTCTGGTTCCACCTACTTCAGGCAGAAAACAGAAGGAACATACTGAGGCAAGACCTGGATAGGTCATAATAAACTAATAAATGGTAAACTTCCAAGTCTAGTAATCCTCCTGCCTCAGCCTCCCAATACCAGGGCCTCAGATATAAGCTACCATGCCCAGCTTCCTCCACTTTTTGTTGCTTGAGAGAAGGGATGTGAAGGAAATCAGTTTATGAGTGTGGTGGGTGTGGCCTCCTGTGTGTTGAGAAACAAAAGGGCTGGAAGGAAGTGAGGAGCATAGAAGAGTGTGTCTAAGTTTTGGGGGCCCTTGAGGGATTGCTCTGAGCTAGGCCACGGGAGTCAATGCTGCGCTGCTTTGGCCACAGACCAGCTTGCTGTCATTGGAAACAAAGTATTTTTTTTTTTATTTTTATTTTTTATACAGAATCTAGATATGTGGCCTAGGCTGACTTTCAACTTGCATTTTTTTAAAAGAATTTATTTATTTATTTTATGTAAGTACACTGTAGCTGTCTTCAGACAGCCATATGAGGGCATCAGATCTCATTATGGATGGTTGTGAGGCACCATGTGGTTGCTGGGATTTGAACTCATGACCTCTGGAAGAGCAGTCAGTGCTCTTAACCACTGAGCCATCTCACCAGCCCTCAACTTGCAATTTTGATTCAACCTCCTGAGGGCTGGGATTGCAAGCATGTACCATCACACCCAGCTTGCAACCTGTTTTCTTGAGGCACATCAGTGGGATAGTCCTCCTACCTTCAAATAGTGGGTGCTAAGGTGCCTGAGTCCTCTCTCTGTTGCTTAGCCATCTGGACTCAATATGTGTGAGGGCTGTGTTTCTCCTGGAGGGCAACAGCCATGGGACGAAAATATAGGAAAAGGTGAGGCCTGGAAATGGAATGAGCAAAGTGAGAGGTGTGTGTGCATGTGCGTGCGTGTGTGTGTGTGTGTGTGTGTGTGTGTGTGTGTGTGCCCAATTTATCTCTATCCTCTGCCTCCACTCCAGGTGCTGAAGCAAAATTACTGCTCATTACCCCCACGTCTATCTGGTCCTGCGCAGTTTCTAAAAGCGTCTTTAAATTAAAAAACAAAACAAAACAAAACAAAACAAAACAAAAACCCAAAACCTTTATTTTGTGTGTATGGGTCTTTAGCCTGCATAGCTGTGTACCATGTGGGAATGTCCAGTGTTCACAGAAGCCAGAAGAAGGCATCGGATCCATTGGGATTGAAGTTACAGATAGTTGTGAGCTGCCATGTGGGTGCTGGGGATTAAACCTGTGTCCTCTGTTAGAGGACTCTCATTGCTGAGCCATCTCTCCAGCTCCTCTAAAGCTCTGTAAAACAAACGGGGGAGGGGGGGGGCAAGAAAGCATACACTCTTGAATGAGGGACTCCTTACTCTGAGACTCTAGGTCCTCCTCGGTGGAACTAGCTCAGTGTTGGAGGGGAGGGATTAGGATATCATTTTCCTCTAGTGGGATTAGTACAAAAATTCATTCTAGTAACATATGCCCTAGGGAGCTTGATCCTTCTAAGAGACTGCTGAGCATAAGACTCCAGAGTTCTGTGGCTCACTGAGCAAATGCCTACTGAGTAGTTGCAATGAACCGGACATTGTGCTGGATGCAAAGGTTATAAGGATACGAATGGCTCTATTACTGGGCGTGATTATTATTTCACATTTTTATAGAAGAAAACCACACAGGCGCCATCCAGAAAACTGACCATAGGACACTACAGGGCTTCCTTTACTGTTTGCAATGGGTCCTCAGGGGAGCACTGTGAACCTTGGTCTCTCAGTTTCTTTACCTTTTTCAAACATTCTTAAGTGGTCACTCTGATGTTTGGCTATGCCCAGTGCATTATAGAAAGAGGGCTGACCTGGACCCAACCTCAGCTGTAGGGTGGGGAAGAGCAGTCCTTCTGGAAGGGGAAATGTACAGGGTGTCTTTCTTGACAGTTCCAACCTCTGATACTTCTCAGCTCTGGGTTTCTTCTCTTCTCTAGCAATCTGTTGCATACAATAGCTTAGCCTTTGTGGCAGTGTTCTGGAATAGCCAAAATGATAGCAGGGCTGACCTTCTATAATCTGTCACTCTTGTCTAAAACAAAATGTACCACCGTGCCTGTGTATGTGATGTTATAGCAGTCTGTCCTGACACACTTCAGAACCAAGGTTTGCTGTCCCTCAAGGGGCCTGTGTTCCTATGAGTCTCCTGAGGACAGGTAGCTGTGGAGCCTTTTATAGTGGCCAGCGACTTAGAGGTGATGACCTCCCAGAGGGCCTTCAGTCAGGGACTCCAGAGTGTGAAACCCAGGCTGCTCAATCCCCACCCATGTATGCTAGTGATGTACTGAGTCTGCCTACAGTAAGTGCTGACTAGGAAACTTCCCTGTATCTCCCAGTGAAAGAGTAGGAGATGCGGCTCTCAACTAAAACCCAGTTCTGGCAGGTATGACCTTCACTCAGGGGGCCTCGTGACAGAGTACACAGAACATCAGAAGCAGGAACCTTGGAAAGCTGCCATTGGCCCAGGGTCCTAGAGGCTAGGGTCCACTACAGGTGAGTTTAGGCCATACTGGCTAGTGTCAAGACTCCCTTAACACCAGGGGTGCCTCAAGCTTGGGGGAGGGACACCGTGCAAGTGCTCACAGGTGCTCACTGCGGTGGAGCCGATCCATTCCAGTTGTTGCTCATCCTCCAGTTGTGCTCCTACTTGGGCTGCCAAGACACAGGACCCATCAGATCCCTTAGTGCCAACGGGCCAGCTTCACCCTATGCAGCCAGCCACCAGCCGAGCTGAGCTTCTAGAATCCAACAGACAGGAAGCCTGGGCTTTTAATGCTGCGGGCGCGCCCTCGACAGGACATTCCCCAGTCCCTCCCGCTGTGCATTCGAAGTGTTTGGGATCAGAAACCCTGGACCTGTCTGCTCGATCAAGGATGCAGCTTGATCCTTTCCCCATTTATCAGCGTTCTAAACACCACTGTTTAAGAGAAACTTGCACTTTTGGACAGGGCTTCGATATAGTTATGGGAAGAACCGGAAGTTTGATGAGATTCTATTTTTTCTGGCTTGACTTCCAATACTCTTGGTCGTTTATGGATGGTGGTGTATATTGGAAGGCCAGAGGTAATGACAAGGAAGGGAAGTGAGGCCTCTGGAAGATTCCCCAAGCCAGACTGGCTATGTAGCTGAAGACAACGACCTTGAATTTTGTCTGTCCAGCCTCCACCTCCTTGCTATTGGATTGCAGGCATGTGCTGATGGGGATTGCATCCAGAGTCTTGTGTGAATGCCCAGCAAACTGCCAATTTAGCTACAGCTGTTTTGGTGGTTGTGCTGGAATTAAAGACATGGACTATCATGTCTAGCTCATTATCCATTTAAAAGATGAGGTACTGTGTCACAGAGACGAGGGCTATCCCTAGGGATTAAGAGGTAGTGCTAGGAGGTGAGTACCAAGTGCTTCCTCTGGCCCTTGGCTCTTAGGTGCAGAGCAGGCTCAAGTTCCTAGATGTGCCTGTGCTCCAATGGATGGGTATTACCTCAGGCAAAGAAACAGCATTCAAAGTTTCACCCACAAGGACTGGGGCAAGACTAGAACAGCCTCATAGCTACAGTGGACCTTTTACTAATTAATGTTGCTCCTTGTAGCTCGCAGTACAGCTCAAGGAAACCCAGTGTCAGCCTTTGGTTTTTGTGATCATGCAAAAAAACATCTTGAGCTGGGTTTGTGGCTTTTTGGCTTATTAGAGCTCTTAGGCCATTCAATGAACAGTCTCCTCTCCTGAGAGAAGCTGATACAAAGTTAACCATCTTTCTCCTTCTCTCCATTGTTGTCTGATGTGCAAGTGGCTGCCCCACAGCAACCAGACACTGAAAACTAAGTGGCTTGATTGTCAACTCATTCTCTGCTTTAAAGGGCTCTCTGTACCCAACAGTCAGGCAGTGGTAACAAGTTTGATGTGCTTGTAGGTCCTACCTTGTCAACACCAGGCAGCCTTGAACTGGCTTTTACCATCTCCGCAGAGGATGACTGTAGTTTTTTGTTGCTTAGTCAACACAGGTAAAGAAGTATGATGCAGCCTTAGCACTGTGGAGAGCCCTCACAGGTCTTACCTGTGTAGGGCAGGATTGCAGATCAGCTAGACTCAATCCCTGGCTATCCTGCTCCATACAGGCAGGCAAAAGAACTGTGCCTGGGTCATGAGCAAGCTGTTAGGAGCAGGCTTTCACTACGGCCACGCAGCGCATTCGGCATACATATATATGCTCATGTGGAGCTCACGCTGGGTCAGGGAACTACCATCGTGAGGATGTTGCTTAAGGGTTGAAGACAGCCATTTTCATTCTGGGGATGCAGAAGCTAGAGTGGACTTGGGCAAAGGAGAGGTTCTTGGGGACTTCTTATGGGTGCCACTCAAGATGCAAGCTTTGGACCAAATCTGATCCCTTGTTAAAATGCCATCGAGTTTATTTACAAATATATTTACAGATTGAGTGACAAGTCAGGACTTCACAGAAAAATAAAAACAGATTTTCTCTGTCCCTGTCAGAAATCAGACAGACAACAGATCTACAGACAGCATGAGCTAGGCATATGGACACTGACTCTTCCCAGAACTGAAGGGTAGACAACAGCCTTGGGTGCTTTGCCCTTCAACACTAAGTGAAGTTGGGGTGATGGAGGGGACACTGAGGGTATTCACCAGCAGAAGAAAAACTGTGACCCACCAGGAACCCAGTTGGTGGAACAAAGCAAATGTCCCGTGAGTGGCTGAGATCCTGGCTCAGAGGTCCCGCCATGGCTGAGACTGCAGATAGGTGCTGACTGTTGACTGGCATCAGCAGACAGGCAGGTCAGTTGCTGGGTTAACTTTTGCTCTTCTTTGGTGGGCTTTTCTCCCTGCCCCATGCTTTGGCATCTCAGCAGCTGCAGAGGGGAGTGGTAAAGGGGCTACAGTGTGTGGCATTTTTAATAAAAATTTTATTACACAGCCATTATGTCATTGACACTTGTCCAAATCCAAATAATATTTAGATACAGATCTACATGTGGGTCAGGATGACTCCACAGAGTATATGGATTCTACGATTTTATGTCCTTTAAACAAGAAGGAAAAAAAGTCCAAGTGACATGATAGGAGAGGTCCCAGCAGCTCCAGGAGTCTGCTAGAGGGCAGGCGGCGTTCAACAGTCTGTGATTCCCCATTTACGAAACAGTCTATAAAGAGCTTCAGAAGGGTCAATGGACTCTTCAAGTATGTATGGTTGCAGCGAGTCCATCACCACTCCTTTGCCCAGCTCTGCCACAGCTACAACAAAGCTGGATCACAGGCCACACTTTCCAATTCTACAATCGCAACACTCCTTTAAAACCATCCGTTGTTGCTTTTTAAAAAGTAAAAATGTAAACTAAGATAAAGCAACACCGAGGCTTTACTCGATCAGAAGAGCTATTTTGTCCATTCTTTGTTTAAATACTACTTAATTCCATGATTTCCCATCATCCCTTCCTTATACAAAAGTCAGTGAAGTGCAGAGCAGAGCGAATCCTCAGCACTGTGTGGAGGTCGGCGGCTCTCAGCCGTTTCTTTAGCTTACTGCTTGCTGGATATCGGCAGCTGTACTTTGTTCTGGAAAAATTTGTTAAATGCCACTTTATTTACAGTTGGAGCTTTACACCTGAGAATGATTATCAAGCAGTCAGCTTATTTCTTTTCAAACGTCTCATAACAACATACACACCTCTTTGCTGGCTTTGCCGTAGCTGCACAATATATATATATGCTCACCACATATATATGCACACACGCGGACATACAACGGGCACACACACCACTGCACATGCTGGTAGCATTTGCAACTTACACCTTGTTTGCTCTCCACATTCATGTTGAATTATTTCTTAAAAAAAAAAAAAAAAAAAAAAAAACCAGAACAAAATGTTATTCTTGCCAAACACTAGCGTCACTAGGAAGAGACAGGAACAGTGGGTGGGGACGAGATGTGCTACGTTCAGTCAAGAAGCTACAGCTGCCTGTGGAAGGAGCGAGAGCCTCTGGCTGCCCTCCCTGGGACCTGCCATGAGCTTCCTGCCCACCTGCCAGAACACAGCCTATGGGACAAGGGGGCTAGAGGGGAGTTTCCTGTGGGGCAGGGCAGCGCTAGGGTATCGGGAGGGAAGTCACACAGCTACAGCAGTCAGGCCTGTTTAGTAAGAAGAATCACATTTAATCAGTTTCTTTCTTGCAGTTTCAGATGCTCAAGTACAGCTCAAAAAAATCTGAAACAGCTGTAGACCCATGACAGACTGATACAAAGAGTACTGCATTTTAAAAAATGATAAAAAATACACACACACACACACACACACACACACACACACACACACACACACGCTCACTCAAATTAGGCCCCCTCCCTCCCCATAAATGTACACTTTTTGGAAACTAAACTGGTTTTGAAAATCCCTCTTCCATGGACACAGGAAGAGGAGAAAGATGAGAGGGAAGGGGACGGCAGCCAAGTCTCACTCTCTGCAAGGGTTAGGGGCCAAATGTTCAGTGGTCCGGCCCAAGGCAGCCTGAAGAGGAGACTTGAGTGCTGCCGCAACTGCCACCAGGGGCTGTAGCAAGAACCCCAGCTCCATGGTAATACTGAATGTGCAGACTGGCTGAACTGTGCTAGTCACAAACCAAAGCAGGTGGGGAGGGCAAACACAAACCTAAAGACATGAAAGAAGCCCAACCCACCCAGACCCACTGGGTAGACAGAGCCCGAGGTTGCTGGGAGATGGTACAGACAAGGAAGGTCTATACAGCAAATGGTTTATATTACAATGACTGGCAGTTTAGAGTCTCTTTCCAGTTCCACTGCTGCTCCAGCCCAAAGAGGGCAAATCAAAGGAAAAGAGGGAAGGTGGGACAATGGCGGGGCATGCGGGGTTGGAAGCAGCAGGCTGGAGTGCTCAAATAAGCCCCCGTCGTTTTTTGTAGTCTTCTAAGTTCAGAGATCTCCTTGGAGCTCCATCCTTGGCTGGTGGGGCCTTGGAGGTGATGGCCAAAGCTTTTGACTCTGGGAAAGAACAAACAGGCAAACTAAGGACCTGTACAGAACTTCTGATTCTGGCTTCATTTCTTCAGGAAGCCTTATTGACCGAAGCCTGCTCTTTCTCAAGACTGACCTGTGGCCTATCTGACTTTAGCTCTATGGATCACAGTGAAGCAGGGACCTCTTCATCCCCTTCTCCATAATCAAGACTCCAAGCTGAGAGATTCACAAATCTGTCTGGTCCTTGGGGCCCTCCCTCTGAGCCCCAACACACACCCACCTGAGCTTGGAACCTGTAAGTCAATCTTCACATCAAAATCATGTACTTTGAACAAGTCTTCTGAGAGGTCACTGGCTGACTTAGAATTCAAATCTTTATCCTTTCCTTGTCCCTGCAATGAGACAAGGAAACAAAACATAAGACATAAATGCAGGGGGCTGGAGGATGACTCAGCGGTTAAGAGCACTTTCAGAGGACCTGAATTCAGTTCCTAGCACCCACATGATGGTTCATAACCATCCGTAATTCCAGTTCCAGGAGATCAGAAACCTTCTTTGGACTTCCCAGGACATCAAGTACATCATGGGGTGGCTATACATCAATGCAGTCAAAATATTACACATAACATAAAATAAATAAAATGCAAATAGTCTTCAAGAAACAGTAGCCACGGATGGTCAAAGGGTTCACTCAAGATCATGTGACTTTTATAATGAGCCTCCCACCTTTTCCATGTATGCACATGTGCAACACACATGTGGAGGCCATACAATGACTTTGGGTGTGTAATCTTTGGAAAATCTACGTATCTCCTTTCAGACAGGATCTCTTATTGGCCTTGAGCTTACCAATTAGACTACTATAGCTGCCCAGGGATCCTCCTCTGTCTCTTCAGCACTGTAATCACAGACCTAAGCTACTATGGTGAGCATCATTTTTTCAGGACAGGGTTTTTCTCTGTGTAGCTCTGGCTATCATAGAGCTCTCTTTGTAGACCAGGCTACCCTGGAACTCAACAGAGATCTACCTGCCTCTCTGCCTCCTGAGTGCCAGGATTAAAGGCATGCCACTATGCCCAGCTATGTTAGGCATTCTTACACAGGTTTTGGGGATCAAACTCAAGTCTTGATTCCGAACTCATGTTAGGGAAGAATTTTCACACTGAGCCGTCTCCCTAGCCTCCTACCTCCTTGCCAGTTTTTTCTAAAAACAAACAAACAAACAAACAAACAAACACACAACACACAAATACACACAGAGAGAGTTTTAGTTTTTAATTAAAAATTAAAAAAAAAAAAGTGTGGTCCTTGTGGGTGGAACTCGGTGCTTGAGCTTGCCAGGTATACTTTCTCCAACTAAGCTATAATAATTTCCAACTCTAAGGCCCTTTTCAGAGACCAGGAGACGTTATGGATAAAAAAGCCTTCTCTCCTGGAGCCTTTCTAAGCTTCAAAGCAAACAGGAAAAGGAAAACCTGTCTATGGCATGAGTTGAACGAGTGGGCTTAGGATAATAGTCCCCCTTCTGACCCAAGATTTTGAGGCATTCATGGGTTAGTCAAGGAAACATCTGAAGTTTTTTAACATCAGCCTTCACCTCCTGAGTGAAGCACTATGGGCATGAGCCACCCTCCAGCCCCCAGTTTCAAGTTGTACTGGGCACGATACAGTAAGTGAGCACTCTACCAGCTGCCACATCCCTGGGGTTTCATGTAACTCAGGTTGGCCTCCAAACTTGAACTTTTAATAATTGTTTCTTCACATCCTGAGTACTGAGGAGACACACACACAGGAGGGTCCCTGCAAGCGCAAGCCCAGCCAAGGGCACAGAGTAAGACTGTTCAGGGAACAGAAAAACAAAACCAAGAAACAAAGAAGCAATAAATGAGCCTCTCTTGGATTGCCACTTTTGCTTTCACTGTTACAACTGTCTGACTCTTACTTGTTAATGGTTCCTTCTAATTACCCTGTAAGGGACACAGGTCACACACTTTTCTACATGAGAAAACCTGCCACCGAAGTACAGAATGCAGTGTGACCTGAAGACACAGTCAAGGTCTCATTAAGAAGTAGTTTAGGATGGATCACAATTCAGTACCATCGATTACACTCTTAAATAATATAACAAAGGACTAGGAGCACTTCCTGCATCCCTGCGTGTACAAACATTAGACCTATAAAAAGCCAAGGTGGCCTGTTGAGGTCCCAGCCTGCAGTCTAGCTCTGAAACCTTAGGTACTTGCCTTGCTCATTTCCTTTGGAGCATCTGGTAACACTCCAGAACCATATTTTGCATTGAGCTGGGCCAAAATGGCAGCCTGAACAGCTGGGTCCCTGGACTGGAAGAGAAAATTCATCAATTATTTTAACAACTTCTTAACATTCAGAGTCCCATGCCAGATTCTTTCCCATTTACTCCCACTAACATCAAACATACTACAGAGTGTCCACTAGCAGGTCAAGTCAGTAGGAAAGCACAATTAAAACCTTTAAAACATCCCAGTTAGGCCCCAATGCTAACCAACATATACAAGCGGTGCACTCTAGTATGAAAACCTTCAAAATCTAAAAATTTGTGCCCCCCATCATGGTGCTATGGGTGGAAAATCCCACATCTGATTTTATGTACTGTCCAAGCCAGGTACTAAAGGTATGGTTAAAATCACCCTCAGGTATACATCTCCTCTGTAGACCCCAGTCTCATTCCTGAGATATCTCAATAGTTTTTGCAATTATTTCTAAGTCTAAAATTACCAATGCTTCTAGCCCCAAGCACTGTGATCAGGGATACTCGTCCTATGCTAATAATCTGTTGTACTGAAGATATATTCGGTACAGGGCGTTAACTCCTAGGTTTTTACTACCTGTACGCCCTATAGAAAGATAAAACAGACAGAATCCACACCCAAGCTTGAGGCACACAAATCCCAGCTAGAAAAACATTATTTTAAACTTCTTTATTAATTTCCAGATGGAATTCATTTTATGTCCTAGAATCTAGGTCCTCTTCAAGGCACTCACATTGGAGACGATGGTGGGTTTGCACTGCCGCCTGGTGAAGGGGTCCATCTGCTGGTTTCTCATGTTGTGACTTTCAGCCTAAAACAGAAAGCATGCATTAGCTCTCCTCCCCCTCCTCTCGTTCATCATAAGCTTACATAAAAATAACATTTTTCAACGAGCTAGGAAAAAATTCAAAAGCTGTCTGTTCTTTTCAGTGATAAAACACTTGCCAAGCACACTTAAGACCTGAGTTCAGGGCTGAGCTCTGCAGAACAAGAACAAAAAACAACCCCAAAAGAATAGACTCTGGATCAACAACCAACCCCCACCCCTACAGAATAGGTAAAAGAACAGGAACTAAAACTCCCCTTAACAAAACAGATACAGGAGTAGCAATGGAACCTCTCCTAACAAACTAGATATAGGAATAACGTCCCCCAACAGCTAGAGGAGCAAGAACCCAACCCCCTCTATCAAAACAGATACAGAGCACAACACCCACCCCCAAACAGATATTGGCAGAACAAATATCCCCTAAAAGAACAGATACAGGAGCAACCACCAAACACACCCATGCACCCCAATAAAACAGATACAGGTACAACAATCATAAAAACGAATGTAAGACAAACAAGCCAGGAGACTGTTACTCTGAATCACAGTTACAGATGCTGCAAGCAGACATGAGGTAGCGCACTGTGCTGAGAGTACATGTCATTTCAATAATTTAAAACAGACATGGACAACAGACAAAGAAGATTTTATTTTTAACTTAGTTTGTTATCTGGGGAAGTGCATGCCTGCCACAATGTATGTGTGCAGGTCAAAGGGCAATTTTTTTGAGTTGGTTTTCTTCCTCTACCTCTATGGGCTCTAGGGACTGAATTCAGGGCACCAAGCTTGCATAGCAAACACTCTTATCTGCTAAGGCATCTCAGTGGCCTTAATTTTATTTTATTTTTTTAAACAGGGCCTTATATAACCCAGACTGGTTCTGAACAGCAATGCAGCTGAGGCTGGCCTTGAACTCCTGCTGCCATCGCTGAAGTGCTGGCATTACAGGTGTGTGCCATCATGCCGGAACTCCTACCTGTTTTAACTCAACTTTTTTTTAGTAATCCATGTGAAGTTTAAAACTCACCACCAGAGCCTTCTCAGACTCCACAATGTTCCACTCCCGATTCCGTTGGTTGATGTAGCTATAAGGTAAGAGGAGTCAGTCAGTGGGCTGTGAGAGGGGTGGACAGGATGGAACTTCTATACCCCAGAGATCCATGGGGTCTGTGTAACATTCACTGTCAGGGTCCTTACCAAAACAGGATTAGTAACACACCTGATAGCAGATATGTTCTTGGTCCGCTGGCGATCCAGGGCCTCTGCCCGCTCCTCTAGCTCATTTAGCTGGTCTTGGATTTGTTTGGCTTTGTCCTGATCCCCCAGGTCTTCAGCCATGGCCTGCCCAGAGAGACATGCCTGTTACTGATCTCTATTAAATATCCTGTACAGCACAGGTAAGGCACCTCATATAATAAACCCATAATAGGAAATGTATAGAAATAGAAAAAAAAAAGTACTTTACAAAGACAAGGCATCATTTTTCATCCTGTAGGAACACCTACCTTCCCATTAGTTACTTAGCTCAGGGCCCCACATGATAATGATGTAACATTAATCTTTAAGAATATAGGCCCATATAACTGAACTTCCATAGCTATCTCCATCCTATCCTGGTGGATGGAATAGAAAACCACCCGTAATAGTGGGGTTCACAATACAAACAAAACAAAGGGATAGAAAATGCAGGAAGACGGGAAAACAAGGTTGATTGTATTTCCAGGAAGGAAAGCTGCCTGGGTTCTCCAGAATATCCTGTTGCTTATCACAGAGCTCAGGCTGCTCGCCCAGTCCTACCATCACTTAGTCCGAAGCAGAGGATGGATGGATGAGTGTGATTTCTCCATCTTAACAAGACAGACAAAGGGGCTTGAGCATAAGTCCTTACCTTTTCCTTTAGCAGCTGAGTCTTCTTCATAGCATAGTTTGGTGGAGCTTTTCTGAACCTTTCTTTCTCTTTTACAATCTGTACCAGAAAAGAGACACCAGCACTGAGGTATTTCCACATTACGTTTGTAGACAGGCTAAGTAAGAGACCATTTTGGAGGTAAGCTACTAGCTAAAGGGGACTGCTTGTCCTGTAGCGGTGTCACACCTCAGAGGGTGAGCAAATTCTTTACAGGGGACACCATGCTGCTTCTGGGGTCATGGGATTCTGGGACAATCTGAAGAAGCATGCTCCCCAAAACAGCAGCAGCACAAAGGCATGGAATCGTAAGGCTAGCCACTGTCCAAAAGAACAGAGATCCAAGAATTGTACCAAAATGTTTTAGAGGAAAAAAGTTCTAGAAGGACCAAGCCTAGGGAAATACACATCCTAATAAACTTAAGTCTATGTAGTCTCATTGTAGATAACACTGTATAGAGAAAGGTTTGATAACGTATCAATAACAAGAGAGTAATAATCCCTTTAATTTCTTAGATTGCAGAAAATGACAAGTCTGACCTTTTCCAAACTGGATCTTAAAGAAGGACCAGCTTCTGAGATTCGGGTTTCTTACCTCCTCAATGTCCTGATCATTGAATTTATAATTGAGAGCTTCCTTAATAGATAATTCCTTTTTATTGATTTCATCTAGTGTGGGCAACTGCATGCCAGCAGAAAACATCTGAACCAAAATATAAGAAAAAAGCTATCAGTAAGGGATTTAGGAAAGAAAATGTTTATAAACAACTGCTCACCAGTCTAGCCGCTTACCGCTTCTTTCCACTTCATAAATTCACTTTCAGTGAATTCTTGGTTGGACACAAACTCTAGGCGGAACACTCGCTGATCATTGCCATGCCTACATAAAAGAGAGACAGCATCTCCAAGAATGTGTATGTTGACTGTAACCAGCTAGGCAACCATACCTGACTGTATAGATTATCTGTGTTTGTGTGTCTTAATACTGGCTACCCTCTCAATTACCAAGGAGACATTAAAACTGTAATGCTAAAGCACCAACTAGGTCTACTAAGCCCAAACTTCTGGGAGTAAGAACCAGACACAGTACCAACTTCCCAGAGGTTGTTTCAATGGGCATCCAGGATTGAGCTCACAAAACTCACAGTGAAAGCCTAGGAGGGCTTCAGAAGTCCGCTTACTAAAAAATCCTTCAGAGCCCATCAGTGTCAGGTGAATGTACTCTGCTTAGTTTCCAGAATGAACAGAACAGTGTTTCTGATGAGCAGTGCCTTTGTAAAGTTTGGTGACTCAGTAACCATACTCTTAAGAGATATCTCTGAACACTAGCTCAACAGGCTCTTTTTGATTTCTTCTTTATAAAAAAAAAAAAAATTTTTTTTTTAAATAGACATTGCCCATAAGTATCCACTGTATGCCCCGGGAGGCTAGAAATGGAGTCATAGGTAGTCATAGCCACCATGTGGGTGCTGGAGATTGAACCCAGGGCCTCTAAAAAAAAGCAGTAAGTTCTCAAAATCTGAGCCATCTCTCCAGCCCCTCAGCCTGCTCTTATTAAAACAAAACTGTTAAGCTTATTTGTACGTGTGTGTGTTTTTACAATTCCAAGTGTGTGTGATGGAGGACAACCTGCAAGATCAGTACTCTCTTATCATACACACTCCAGGGACTGAACTCATGTCATCATCCCCAGTCTTGGTGGCAAGTCCCTTTATCCTCTGACCTGTCTTGCCAGCCCTCAAACCCTTCATAAACGAACCAGAAGGGGTGTGGAAGGAGGATTTGGGAGGGTGTATCTATTACTTGCTATTTGCTATGGATCCTAGCAAATTCCTTTTATACCTTCTGATAAGTTTTTTAAAATTGTTGGAGTTCAGGGGGAAAAGAACCGGAATTTGAGTATCTGTCATCTCCTTTATCCTAATGTCAAGAACAGTGCCAGGCACAGAGTAGATATTCAGGAAATGTACTGAGTACATGAAATTTCCATTTCACTGATGAGGAAACTAAGTCTAGAAAGCTGACCACTTGTGTAAAAGGAGAAGCTCGTGATGAGAGCCAGGATCAAAAAGAAGCAAGTCTCCTGGTTGTCCTTACAGGAAATTCATGCTGGCTCTGGTGTGAGGGTCTCAAGGACCTGATTATTGTCCTTTTGTATATCCTAACACACTGTAGCCTTGTCCCTTATGGGAACGAGCAACTCTTTAGATCCAAGCTTTTTTCTATGTGCCTTATATGCTTTTCTATGTGCTATACATAGTGCTTTCTGTTATGAACATTATATTGGAGGCAATATAATTGCCAGGAGGCAGGACCTGTCCAAAAAGGAAGCTAGTGCTGCCACAGAATGACCTCTCAGAACTGGGCATGGTGGCACAAACCAGTTATCCCAATCCTTGGAAGGCTGAGGCAGGATTATGAGTTTGTGACCAGCTTGGATTATATAGAAAGACCTTATCTCAAAAAGACAGGGAGAGGGGGAAGAAGAAGATGAGGAAGGACACATCTCCTTAGGCAACTGTAAGTAGCCTGGAGTACATATCAGACATATCAGGCTGGCCTTGAACTTGCAGTGATCCTCCTGCTTCCATCACTAGAGTGCTAGGATTACAAGGGTGTCATCATGCCTGGCTCTGAAGCATCTTACCGTAGCTGGAGCCCTTTGTTTGTTCTGGTGCCGCCCAGCTGGTAAACTTTGGCAGTTTCCACAACCCCTGTGATCTCAGCCACCTAAGAGAAAGAACAGACACCAGTAAAACCCTCTTGCAGGCTTTCCACACCTTCTTCTGACTATCCACCCAAACACAGAATAGCTGTGAAAGAGGAACCCACAGGAGTCTATCTCATGGTTAGAATTCAGATGGATAAGGCCAGTAAACCTTATGTTCAGGGAGAGCAAGGTCCAGGAGAAAAGGCAGTCAGTCTGGAGGGGCCATTATAGAAAAGCCAAAGGTCAGTTCTTTTGTTGTTGTTGTTGTTGAGTGTTGAACATGCTAGGTTAAGTGAGTAATATTCCTAGCACTCCATCCTTAGAAAGAAAAGAAAGAAAGCAACAAACACTAAAACATTTACGTATGTGCCATAGCATGGTGACCAGAAGACAACTTTTGAGATTCAGTTCTCTTGTACTGTATTGGCTTCGGGGATCAAATTCATTTGTCAGACTTCGTGCAAGTGCCTTTATAAACTGGACCATCTCACCCTCATGGCACCCCATTAAACTGAATGTCCTTGCCAAGGCACAGCTGAGTGGAGCTCAAGGACAACTCTCTTTCCACCATGTGGATTCTGGGGATTGAAGTCAGATGGGGAGGCCTGGTGACAAACACGCTCCCTATTTCTTTTCTTTTCCTTTCTTCTTCCCTCCCTTCCTCCCTTCTCTCTCTTCTCTTCTTCTTCTCCTCTTCCTCCCCCTCCAACCCAGCCCACCCCCCTTTCTCAATGAGACAGGTTTTAACTAAGTTGGCCAGACTGTTCTTCAACTCCAGGCTCAAGTGATGCTCCCAGCTCTGTTTCCCAAACAACTGGGACTTTAGGCTCCCAGCGATAGACTAAACCTGGCTCTTACATATGTTTTCTTAAGAAAAGATTGGGCCAGGAAGATGGCTCAGAACGCAAAACAGCTTAGTGTAAAAGCCTATCTGACAACCCAAGTTGGATATCTAGAGCCTACATAGTAAGTCAGATGAAAGCTGGTCTTGAAGCAGGTTTTAATCCCAGCACTTGGGAGATAGACGCAGTGATCTTTGAGACCAACTTGGTCTCCAGACTGAGTCTCAGGATAGCTGGGGCTTACACAGGGAAACTGGGTCTCACCCTATCCCCCACCCCTAAAGAAGCCAGATGTAGTGGTACACATATGTAATTCCAGAACTTCCAGGGGGAGACAAAAGCAGGGACAGAAGAATAACCTTGAAGCTCATGAGCCAGCTAGTCTCCTAGAGTACACAGGGGTGGCAGAAGAGACTACTTCAAAACAAGACAAAAGTGAACAACTGGCTTCCTAAGTTGCCATTAGACCTCCACATACACACACCATGTTACTTACAACAATAATTAAAAAACAAGCAGACTGGCAAGATGGCTCAGTGGGCAGAGGGACTTGCTACTTGATGCAAGCTGAACAACCTCCAACAGTGTCCTCTGAATTCTACATGCACACTGTGCATGAATAACTTCCTCCACATGCTCTTACACATAGTAATACATTTTTTTTTAACGTTTTAAAAGTTGTATGTGTAGGCTGTTGAGATGGTTCAGAGGTTAAGAGCACTGACTGCTCTTCCAGAGGTCCCGAGTTCAGTTCCCAGAAACCACATGGTGGCTCACAACCATCTGTAATGAGATGTAGTACTCTCTTCTGGTGTGAAGACATACATGTAGACAAAATATTATATGCATAATAAATAAATCTTTAAAAAATCTTCTGTGTATGGATGTGAGTGGGTATGCTTGCCTGTGTGTTTGTGTTCATATGGAGGCCAGAGGCCAGGTGTCCTCCATCATTCTCTACCTCATTTTTTGAGATGAGGTCCCTCATGGAACTGGGAGACTGGTGTTCCAGCTGGACTGGCCAGTGAGCTCCTGGGATCTGCTTGTCTTTGCTCCTCAGCACAGATGTTATATGTGTGCACTGCCGAGCCAAGCTTTTATATGGGCACAGGAACTTAAACTCACGCTTGTGCAAAAGTACCTTGCTAACCGAGCCATCTCCCCAGCCCGAGATCCAAGGTCTTGAGCAAAATTTCTTTTTTGTTTTTTAATGAAACACCATTTTGAATACAGTTTAGGTTGCCCCATGAGCTGACTATGTAGCCCAGACTGGCCTAAACTCACTGAGCTTGTTCTGCATCTGCCTCTGACTGCAGGTACCACATGCATGTGTCTCATGTGTGGCACATTGGCCAAGGTCTAGTCACTCAAATGCGAAGGGTGTGAAGGCAAGTTTCACAGCTACTAGCACGCACACAAGGAATGAACTACATTAAACCAGCAAACACATCAACTGGGACCAGCATGGGTAAAATCTCTACTCAGGAGGCAGAGGCAGGCAGATGTCCGAGTTCAAGGCCAGCCTGGTCTACAGAGAGAGTTCCAGAACAGTCAGGGCTACAGAGAAACCTTCTCTTAGGGAGAAAGAAAAAAAAAAAAGTTCAAGTTTAGTGTGGGCTATGTAGTAAGATCCAGTCTAAAAAACCTGAATGAGAACAGGAAAAATAAAGCAGCAAAGCTCTAGCCCAGGCCATGGCAACAGTGCTGGCTGGAGCATAAGAGCAGGGCAGAGTTGGTGTCACTTTTTTCTCTTCCTTGTGTCTCGGTGACTTGTTATGTAACACGGCAATTTTTCATACATTGAAAAATTCATTCACTTATTTCTCAAACAAAATGTCTATATTATGTAAGATTGACCAGCTATGTCATGAATGTCCCTTCTCCCTTTCATGCTGAGAGGGAAAGAGAAGATTCTACATTCAAGCACACCAGTTCTTTGGGTTCCCAAGTACTCTTTTAGTTAGTTGTGAGTAATTCTCACTGTGGTATGAGCCGCTCTATAACAATTCAGCTTCATGTTGAAGGGATTGTTCAGTGGTTAAGAGCACTGACTGCTCTTCTAGAGGTCCTGAGTTCAATTCCCAGCAACCACATGGTGGCTCACAACCATCTGTAATGGGGTCTGATGACCTCTTCTGGTGTGTCTGAAGACAGCAATGGTGGTGTACTCAAAAAAAAAAAAAAATCAGCTTCTCTTCTGCTAGTCTGGCTCCTAAGTGTCTCCTAAAGGCCCATGGGCTGAAGTCTTGACATTGTTGACAATACAGGAAGGTAGCAGAAACCACCAGGAAGTTTTGTTGGCTTGTCCTTATTTTTGAGACTCTCACAACACAAAGCGGTCTTGCATTTCCTATGAAGAACAGACTCACCCTAAACTCAGAGAGCTTGCCTCTGTAGTACTGGGGTTAAAGACGTGCTACCATGTCCAGGGTCACTGGTGTGCTCTCAGGGTAACTATGAGCCTCCTGCTCTCTCATGCAAATCGTGGGAGGCCAGCAGTTTGCTTCCTTATGCACCTCTTTCACCAGCCCCTCTTTCAAGATCTTTTTATTTGGCTTTTCAAGACAGGGTTTCTCTGTGTAGCCCTGGCTGTCCTGGAACTCACTCTGTAGAACAAGCTGGCTTCAAACTTAGAGATCTGCCAATCTTTGCCTCCCAAGTGCTGGGACTAACCCTTTTGGGTCATAATAGTACTATTATGGCCTAAAATTTACTCTGTAGACTAGACTGGCTTCTGGCAATTCTTTTGCCTCTGTGTCTCAAGTGCTAGAATTAGAGGTGTGTGTCACCATACCTGGTCTTTTCTGTTCTTGAGACAGGGTTTCACTCTGTAGCCCAGGCTGGCTTCAAACTCATACCAGCCTCCCAAGTGCTGAAGTACAGGCGTGGGCTACTTTTCCTAGTTATAAGGGAAGCTGACTAATTCAAATGGTGGCAGAGTAACAGATTTGTTCAGCAGCTCCCACTCCCAGTAGACAATCATTATATTTAAAATATGGAAAATTGTCCAAGGGAAGAATACCAACCCGGTAAACTGGCTTGCTATTGTGGTTCCCAATGCCAATCCGTACAAAACATCCTGTGACAGTTTTAGCAAAGAAGGGCATGTGACACCAGCGCTCTAGCTTATGCCGTGATAACCGAACCCGATTCAGTTCCTCTGGTAAGGAGACTGGCTGTGACTTTGGAGGGATTTCTTCTTTCCTGTGAGAAACAAAGAGCAGTGTTCACTGTAAAACCACCAGAGAGACAGATAGCAAATTCTCAATACTTACCCAAAGAGCGGATGAAATAAAGGATCATGTAAGAGTCTAATCTATGCAGACTGCATCTATATATAAAGTCTACTTTATATATATATAAAGTAGTGCACTATACTGTGCACTGCCCTGACTGATGCTCCATCCCAGAACAGCAGCTGCAGACCAGCCTGAGGTGATGTGCTGTCAGTTAGAATCAACTAGGCCCAGGAAAAATGGCCAGGGGTGCAGCCAGGAGCCAGAGGCAGGAAAAATAGATATGCAGAATTGAAGGATACTAAACCGAGCCCAAAATGCAGTCCTTACACCTAAACTAGCTTTTCTTCCAAGACTCTTTCCACCAACCCCCCGCCTCCATCCCCCACTCCCACCACCCATAACAGCTAATCGAAGTTGTCAACTTGACACAGCTAGGAAGAACTCAAAATTGGGTGTAGGGTGTGTGGGGGGGGTGGGGCGGGGGGGTGGACTGTCTTAAACAGAATGGTCTGTGGGTATGCTGTGGGGCATTTTTTGCTGGTGATTGCTGTGGGAGGGCTCAGGCCACTATGGGAAGTGCCATCTCTGGAAAATTGGTCCTATATGAGAAAGCTGGCTGGCCAAGAATGAGACTGAGTAAGCCAATAAGCAGCATTTTCTGTTAGTTTCTGCTGCAAGTTCTTGCTTTGGCCTCCCTTAATGATAGAACCTTTGATTTGAAATAAACAATATCTTTCGATCCACTTCTCCTGCCTGCCAGATCCACACAGAGGCAGCTTACTCTTCTTCTTCATCAGACGATGACGTTCGGGATGATCGGTCTGACTTCTCACTGGATTTGTCGTCATCTTCCTCCTCCTCGTCATCAGAGTAGACCTCACTGGTTTTCAATGGCTGTTTTTTGGCCAGGAGCTCAGCTAGAACAATGGGGAAACATTTACCTATGTACTCTCCACAAATGAAAAATAGACCCATCTTTGATCTTTGGAAAGAACTGGAACGTAGAAAAGGACCCAAGCAGACAGTCTACCATTTCTATACTGGTCTTTGATAACCTGAGCCATACTTAGGTAAAACACAGTTAAGCATTCAGGTACCAAGATCAGATCCCACAGACCAAAACAAACAAATTAATTAAATTAAAAAAAAAAAAAAAAAGAAGGTTGCTACAAGGTGGGTAGAAATGGTTATCAACCACTCTAAAATTTTCCAACCCTCCCCACATGTTGGGGATTGAACCCAGGGACTCTTACATGCTAGGCAAGTGTTCCACCAGTGAGCTATATATGCAGCCCCTGTTCTCTTAAAGAAAAGGTTTTGATACTTCATTTATGTATGTGTGTGTGTAGAAGTCAGAGGATAACATGCAGGAGGCAGGTCGCTCCTTCCATCAAGTAGGATCTAGGAACTGCCTTTACCTGTTGAGCTATCTTGCTGGTTCCCTTGTGGTCTTTACTGTACTTAAGATGCTTGACGTTAGGCAAGAAAGAATTAAGAAAATTCATAATTATCTTTTGTTTTTCTCTTTTAAAAAATCTATTATGTGCGGGTGCCCGAGGAGGACAAAAGGTGTCAGATCCCCTGGAGCTAGAGTTACGGGTACTTAAGAATCTTCTAACGTGTGTAACTGATCTCTTGTCTGACAGAAGAGAAGCAAGCACTCTTAACCACTGACCCATCCCACCAGCAATGTTTGGCTTTTGACACCGACTCATTATGTAGTAAGTCTAGGTAAGCCTTGAACTCTGAAAGTATCACTCCATTACTCATGCCACTTCAATTTCAGTAAAGCTGTAAAAAATGAGTCAAAAAACAAGGAGAGATGGGCTGGAGAGATGGCTCAGTGATTAGCAGTTCCTACTGCTCTTCCAGAGGTCCTGATTCAGTTCCAGCACAGACATGAGGTGGCTCACAACCACCTCTAACTCTAGGTCCCGAGGATCTGGTTCCTCCTTCTGGCACCCTCATATACTCACAGACCCACACAAAGACACATGCATAGACATATAACTAAAAATCCATTGTTTTAGAAAGGAAGGCACTATCACTTTTTGAGTGACAAGGTGATTTTAAGGGGCCAATTAGTAACCACTGCAGGCTTCTGGTTCAGCTCACTGTTGCAACTACATAGCGTAGCTACTTCTGCAGCATGAAAGTGGTACTATAAGCCTGCAAGCAAAAACAAGTGATGCTTTATTCTAATGGAATTCTTTCTCTCAGCCTTGATGAGACAGCCTTGTGATGCTGTTACTCCCCCTAGCTGGCAATGAAATTTAAGTCACAAAAGATGGTTGTCTTCTCGTAGCTATAAAGAAAGAATGGAAGTAGACCTTGGTGTAGTGGTGTCTGTCTAGAACCCCAACTATTTAGGAAGCTGAGCCAGCAGGAAGGCGAGTTTCACGGTCAGTGTGGGCAATTTAATAAGATCTTGTCTCAAAATAAAAAGTCAGGCTGGAAAGGTGGCTCAAAAGGTGCTTGCCACCAAGCCTTGGCAACTGAAGTTTGACCCTCAAAATCCACATGTTGGAAGGAGAGAATCAAATCTCAAAAGATGTCTTCTGAATTCCACATATATGGCATATATGTGCCTCAAATATACGAACACAAATAAAATTTAAAAAGATGTTCTCATATACATATTTGTAGGAGGGTTCCTTCTCTAGCTCTTAA
This sequence comes from Arvicanthis niloticus, assembly GCF_011762505.2. Lineage (NCBI taxonomy): Eukaryota > Metazoa > Chordata > Mammalia > Rodentia > Muridae > Arvicanthis > Arvicanthis niloticus. The sequence goes on along the minus strand of NC_047659.1, from coordinate 90,975,563 downwards.
AAAACCCAAGCAACAACAAAAACTAACAACAACACACAAAAAAGAAACACCCTAAACCTCAAACTAGGAATAACCTCCAGAATATAAAACTTACACAGCTATAAGAAAGGAAGAAAAGAAGGCATGTATGTATGCATGCATGTATGTATGTTACCCATTGATGGTTGATGGTAAATAGCATGTAAGTCTGTTTTTATGCTTACAAAAAAAGAAGAAAAAAAATATATAGAGAAACAGGGTCTGATATATTTTAGACTGGCTTTGAACTTGCTATTTGGCCAAGGATAACCTCCAACTTCTAATTCTATTGCTTCAACTACCCCAGACAAATGCTGGGATTAGAGAGGTGTCTTCATGCCTGGAATTGAAACCAGGGCTTTGTGTATTGCTAGTAAAGCATCCTACCAACTGAATGACACCCCATCCCTTTGGTATGTATATGAAACATTTAAGTGATGCCCACTATGGGAAGGGGGCAAGGCATCAAGTAGAAGGATATGGAAGCTGAACTTCCCTTTAATATACCTTGTGTGACATTACGAAATACATCTTCATTCCCTTTCCTGGCACACAACTCCTAAAATCCATGGAGTCTTCAAAGTGATAGTGTCTTTTAGTATGCTAATGAGTTGACTGGTGGCTGCAAGCCCATAGGTAGCTTCAGGACAGGGGCTGGTCCCTGGAAAGACCAAGGCAGTATTAGAGAGCTGAGACTCAGATATTCAAGGAGAAAGAGGCTGAGGGTTAAGCAGATTACCAATGGCCAATTGATTTGCTCAATCTTTCCTCTGTAATGAAGCCTCAAAAACAAAAACAAACAAACAACAACAACAACAACGACCACAAAAACCTTCCATAGGATAGGATACAGAAATCTGAGTGTCTGAACCAGAGAAAGTTCCTAGAGGGTGGTCTGTCCTGAGGGCAGGGTTTCCTTGCAAATGTCCCACCCTATGAATCATTTCAGTTGTATCCTTTTAATAGCTCTTATAATAAACTTGATAACCTAACTAAACATGATGGTACATACCTGCAATCCCAGCACTGGGGAAGTAGAGACACAAGGATTACAAATTCAAGGTCAACTACAACTACACAGAGTTCCAGGCCAGACTAAGCTATTTAAGACCTTGTCTCAAACGATGAAAACACAAGCAAACCTAAGCATGCCTGAGTCATGTGCAACACTGTAGCAAATTAACTGAATTCAAAGGAGCTTCTGGCCCACAGCTCAGAAGCATAGATAAAAGAACCTGACATTCATGGGAGGAGTGAGCCCTCAATTTGTGGGTAGTATTGGCTCAGAGGTTGAATTGAATTAGGAAACACTTAGTCCGTGTCTGGTATAGAATCAGTTATTAGTTTGCCAGAGGAAGAAATTATCATACTAGAGATCATAGAAGTTTGTGTTGATTGTTGTTAAACATGTAAGAAACTGAATTTGGGGACTGGAGAGATGGTCCAGTGGTTAACAGAACTGGTTACTCTCCCATAGGCTCCTGGTTTGGTTCCCAGTACCCACACAGTGGGTCACATCTATCTCTAACTATAGTTCTAGAGGATCTGATGCACCAGGCATGTACCAGGTGCACAGATAGGCATATACAAAAAAATTATTCTCATATATATACATATACATATACATATACATATATATATATATATATATATATATTCAGTTTGTTTTTCCTCATAAATGTTTATTAGAAGACACAAATTTGGAACCACTTGGATTTTATAATTTATATGCTCATGAAACAAAATAATAATTAAAAGGCTATTTTTAAACACCAAAAGGAAAACAAAACATTAATTTGATGAATAACTATACAGAAATGAACTGTAATAAGTAACTTAAAAAAAAAGATCTGAGTGTGATGTGATGAAGACCTGTAATCCCAGTGTATGTATGTGTATCACATGTGTGCACTAACCCTCAGAGGTCAGAAGAAAGTACTGGATCCTAGATCTGGTGTTACTTGTGGTTGTGAGCCACCCCGTAATGCTGGAAATCAAACACAGCTCCTCTAGAACAACAGCAGGTGCTCTTAAGTGCTGAGTCAGCTCTCATTTCCTCTTACCTTTTTTTTTTTTTTTTTTTTTTTTTTTAAATTAAAAAGAAAAGGGCTGGAGAGATGGCTCAGTGGTTAAGAGCACTGACTGCTCTTCCAAAGGTCCTGAGTTTAATTCCCAGCAACCACATAGTGGCTCACAACCATCTGTAATGGGATCCAAAGCCCTCTTCTGGTGTGTCTGAAGAGAGCTACTGTCATATACATACAATGAATGAATGAATGAATAAATAAATAAATAAAATCTTTAAAAAAAATTTAAAAAAAAAAAGGGTAATAATACCATCAATGGGCAAATGTGTTCTCAATAATGGTGTTGGAGCTAGGAAGTGGTGGCGCACGCCTTTAATCCCAGCACTTGGGAGGCAGAGGCAGGCGGATCTCTGAGTTCCAGGTGAACCTGGTCTACAGAGTGAGTTCCAGGACAGCCAGAGATACATAGAGAAACCCTGTCTCACCAAAACAAAACAGAAATCAATGGGTGTTGGAAAAATTGAATGATATAAAAAAAGGAAAGATAAGTTGACCCCCTTTATGCCATTTATTAAAATTAACTGAAGATGGATCAAAGACCTAATTAATTAAAGATGGAGCAAAGATCTAAATTAAGAACTAAAGTACAAAAATCTTAGAGAAAATCACTGGAGAATTATGACATTGGATTTGGCAAGGATTTCTTGAATATGACATCAAAAGGTTATAAAAACAAAAGAAAACGAGGCATCAGCTGGTGTGGTAGTATATGGCTTTTAATCTCAGCATCTGGGAGAAAGAGGTGGGCAGATTTCTGTGAGCTCTATGTCAGCTTAGTATTCATAGTGAGTCTCCGGACAGCTAAGGCTACAAAGAGAAACCCTACTGGAAGGGAGGGAGGGAGGGAGGAGACTGAAAAGAGTCAGGCATAAAAAGATTATATATACATGATTTCATGCATATGAAATATTTAAAAAGCAGATGAGTGGCTGCCTTAGGCTGAGAAATTGTGGGTTTCTTATGAGTAAGTGCACAAAAATTACTGTTTTACTGGACAGACCTGTGAATTCTACATAATAAAAGCTGTCTGCATTGTAAACTTTTCATGAGTAAACAGTATTTTATAAGCTTTATTTCAATAAAGTTGTTACAAAAAATAAAGATGTAGCTAGGTCATTAGGGTGCCTGCCTGGCACAGATAAGGCCCTGTGTTCAGTCCTTAGCGTCAAATAACCCAGCTGTGGTGGAAAATGCCTGCGATCCTAGTTCTCCAGAGGTAGAAAGAGGAAGTTCTGAAGTCTAAGGTCATTCTTTCACTCTTGGCTACATAGCAAGCTTGAGGCCAGCCTGGCTATATGAGACACTGTCTCCAAAAAGAAAAATAAAGGAGTATTAAAAGTACATAATCTTTTCTTTCTTTCTTTCTTTCTTTCTTTCTTTCTTTCTTTCTTTCTTTCTTTCTTTCTTTTGTTTTAAATGAGATCTTGCTATGTTAATCAAAGTAGCTTCAAATACAGGGGTTCAAGCCATTATCTTATCTCAGCTCCTCAAGTAGTTATGAAGAGAGGTACGTTGCCACCATTTTTTAAAAATTATATTTTACTTTATATGTATGGCTGTTTTGCCTATATGTACATCTATGAACCAGGTGCATTCGGGACCAGAAAAGTGTATCAGATTCCCTGGAAGTGGAGATACAATGGTTGTATACAGTCATGTGGGTATTGAGAATTGAAATCAGGGTCTCTGGAACAGCAGCCAGTGTTCTCAACTGCTAGGCCATCTCCCCAGCCCTATGCCTCACTTTTTGATGTTATCCTTAAAACAAATCGAAAAACAAAAGCAAAACCAAAATCCTAGGATAATCAGGTGAATGAATACTCTTCTGTGCAGACTGTAGTCTCTACAGTCAGCAGAAAGGGCTGCAAAGAGAAATGAATAATTCCAAATCTCAAACGTAACAAAGCAACATGACTGCGGGGTGGGGAGTACTCTAAGGATGTGGTTGGCATCAGAGCCCACAGTTGGCATGTCTACCCCTCGGTTCCATTTCCAGCATCCTACCACTTGTAAAAGATTAAAAGTATAGGATCAATGATAGAACACTTGATTGCCTAAGATGTATGAGGTCCCCAGTTCAATCCTGACTTGGGCAGGGAGAGAAAGAAAGGGATGTTATATATGATTATCCTAAGAACCAAGCAAAAGCCATTTGGGGAGTTCAGCTGCACCCTCTTGTGAAAAAGGATTATCCCATATGGGCTTGCAGACTGTGTACATCCTCTCATGGAGGCTTCAGGGAGGGGCTAGAGTATGGAGTGGGGCACCAGAAGAGTAAGGCTGCTCCATCTATTCTGGGAAGCCCTCATCCCTGCTGGGTATGGCATTTCAGGGAAGGAACACTCACATTCCTGTAAGTCAAGCCTTGCCCACTGAGATGATTATTGGATCATTTGAAGTGGGATGATCCATTTCTAATGTGGATCTTAGAGGTGAGAAGACCCACCTCTAATCTGGGCCATCTTAATATCTGAAAGCCTATATAATAATAATAATAATAATAATAATAATAATAATAATAATAATAATAATAATCTGAAAGCCTATATAAAGGTGATGGAAGAGAGAAGCTCTCTTTTTGCCTGCTTTCTTCCATCCTTAATTCTATTCCTTCACTGGCATAGAGTCTACTTCTTTAGGATTCCAGCATATTTTGAAGAACAGCTGAGACATCTGGTCTTGTAGATTGAACAACCGTTGGATTCTTGGACTTTCTGTACATAGGCAGCCATTGTTGGATAAGCTGGACCCGTGAGTCATTCTAATAAATCAGACTATAAGTTCTTTTACTCCTACAGAAGCCTGACTAATACAACCATGTTTGTAAGGAAACCCATTGTAAGGAAACTCACTGATTCTCCAGAGTAAAGTCTGGTGGGGTCATGATGTTTCCCTGGGACTTCAGGAGGAGGAGGAAAAGGAAGAGGAGGAGGAGGAGGAGAAAGGGGAGGAGGAGGAGGAGGAAGAGGGGGAAGTTGTTTATGTCTCCTCCTGGGAGGAAATCTTAGCAACAGGGAAAGGAGGGAAGGATTTTAGAAAGAAGCGTTGGGGTTTTGTCAAGGGGCCATAACCAGTTGACTAATTGACTAGGAAAAATAACAGCTGTACCAGATTATAAGAAAGCATGGATGATTCTCATAGATATTAAGAATAAATCCCCACAACTCCATGTAAAGAGAAAGAAGAGAGTAAAACTGCAGAATACTCAGCCTTAAATGGAATATTTATATCATATCCTCCTTACAAGGTTCAAGGGACCTCTGCTGAAGAGGGAGCCAAACACTGAGTATTTATTAGATCACGAGGGATTCAATGCTTTTTAAAAAAGATTTATTTATGTGTATGTTTGTGTCTATGTGTATGTATGTACATGTATGTGGGTGGGTGCATGCTCCTGCTTGTGTGCAGGGGCCAAGAGGGCATTAGAATCTTCAGAACTGGAGTTTTAGGTGTTTGCAAGATGTCCAACTTGTTATGGGTGTTGGGATCCAAACTATAGTTCCTCATTTTTGTACAGGATGCACTCTTAACCACGGAGGCATCTATCCAGCCCTGTTTTAGAGAGTTGACTCAGCAGCTTAAGAGCACTTACTGCTCTCACAGAGGGCCTGGATTTAGTTCCCAGCACCCATAGAGTTGCTTGCAACTGTCTATATCTCCACTTTTAGGGGATCTGATGCCACGATAAGTAATGAACTTACTGTGGTGAGTTCAAGGCCAGTATGGACTATGAGACAATTTTCAGATAAAACAAACAACCCCCCATGTGAGTCCTGGAGTTAGGAACATAGCTTAGTGGAGAGGATCTGACTAACATGCACAAAGCCCTGGCTTTTATCTACAGCACCCACAAAAAGAAATAACACTGAGGCTCTTGACTATAAGAGATGTTGAATTATTATAGTTAAAACGCAGCATTGTTAATATTCACTTTAGACAATCTGATGGACAAAGAAACTATAGATTAACAAGTGGAGACTGGACAATGGGATCAAAGATGCTCCTTAGACCACTGCCATTATGTCCACAAGTTTCTATTACATAGAGAGCTAACAAAAGGAAAATAAGCCAACATCATTCATTTCCCCACTCACCTGTTCTGTTCTTCCGTTTTTCTCGCTCTGCTTTTAGCTCCTCCATGGCTTGAGATTTCTTATCTAGTTTCTCATCCCGCTTTGAACGCCGTTCTTTATTATGGGAGGTAACCTAGGGAGGTATGTAAGGCATCCTTTTTACTCCATCCTGGTAAGATTCTCTATACCAACACTCAACACTTCTGGTCCTTGTGAATTAAAGTGTACAAACTTTAAAAAACCTAGCTAAGCATATGCCTTTTGTTCCAGCACTCAAAAGAGAGAGGCAGATGGATCTCTTTGAATTGAGTCCAACCTGGTCTAAGTATTGAGATAGTGAAGACAAGGTCTATACAATGAGACCTTGTCCCAATAGAAAAAAAAATAGATTAATGGATCATCAGAGTGAACTCTTCCTAGAAGAGCACTCCATATTATGATCTAGTATTTGTTGATATCTTCAGATGTAGAGATGACTAACTTTTATAAATTTTATTAACTATATTTATACTGAGTCTAGGGTGATACATTCTGAGTAAACAATCAAGCTAGTTACCTGGGAAAGCTTACCAACTTACCCTTCAGGGATGCTCACACTCTGGTGGGTCCCTATTTAGCCAGACTTGAGTGAACAAGTCCTAAGGAGTTCATCAGTGTAGCTAATGGTGAAATGGTGTTCAGAGACTAAGGAGATCCACAGGGTGTAGATACAGATTATCTCACGCGTCTGCACTGTCTAGCCTAGGCTATTACCACCGGTCTCTTGTATAACGTGCTCCACACAAACAGCTGTGTTCTGAGGATGGCCTACCTGAGATTCTTGAATCTGTGTCAGCTTTTTCTTTTCTTGTTCTTCTTCCTGCTTTTTCTTTTTTTCTTTCTTTTCTTTCTTTTTGGCTGTTTTTAGTTTTTTCTTAATTTCAAATCTGGTTAAAAGATATTTGTTTGGTTTTAAAACGGAATAAAAATATATGTAAACACTGGTTTCTATTGGCTAGAAGACAAGAAGTAAGAAAAGGAGTTAAACATTTTTGAATACAAGAATATTAGACAAACACATAAAAATAATTTTTTTGCTTCCTGAAACTCCAGTGCCCACTAAGTATGTTAAAATTGTTGTCTATGGGGCAAAGAGAGATGCTTTAGTGATTTAGAGCACTGCCTGCTCATTCAGAAGACCCAGGTTCATTTTCCAGTACCCACATAGCAGCTCATAACACTCTGTAGCTCCAAGAACCTGATCTCTTCTCTCCTGTGAGCACGAAGCATGCATGTGGTACACAACAGAAAGGCAAAACACCTACACAAATAAACTCAACTAAAAAGTAAAAACAAAACAAAGTAAAGAACAAACAAAAAATCCCAACCTACTCAAAAACATTAATTTGGAATGGACATGAGAAAAAACATTCAAATTGGGAGTTCAAGGTCATCTTCAGCTGTATGAGTTTGAGGCCAGCTTGGGACACATGGGACTCTGTCTCAATAAAGAAAATAAACATGTATCAAATAAAAACAGAGCAGAATATACTGAAATTAACTGAAAATAGGTGCTCAAACATTTGAATATCAGCATTTATAGTATGTGGTGGTTTGAATATGCTTGGTCCATGGGAAGTGGCACCATTAGGAGGTGTGGCCTTCCTGGAGGAGGTGTGGCTTTGTTAGAAAAAGGGTGTCACTGTAGAGGTGGGCTTTGAGGCTTCTATGCTCAGGCTCTGCCCAGTGTGGCTGGCTTAAGATCAAGATATACAACTTTCAGCTCCTTCTCTGGCACCAAGTCTGAATGCTGCCATGCTTCCCACCATGATGATAATGAACTGAACCTCTGAAATTATAAGCAAGCTCCAACTAAATGTTTGCCTTTATAAGAGTTGCCCTAGTCGTGGTGTCTCTTCACAGCAATGGAATTCCTAACTAAGACACAGTGCATTATATGTATTAGAAAAAAAAAAGGCAAGAACAACTTTCATGGCAATTGAACAAATGCAGAAACAAACTGCAGCATATATAATGTAGCATGTATAATGAAATGCTACTCAGCTCTAACAGGGAATGAAGTGCCAATATATGCTACATGGACTAATTTTAAAAACGTGTGAAGTTGAGCACAGGATTTATATACCAGTGTCCTACTTGGGAGTAGGTGCTGAGGTGTAAGGACTATTTGAGCTCAGGAGTACCAGGGCAACACAGCAAGATTCTGTCTCTAGGGATTGGAAAAATGGTTCCTTGATGCTTAGGTGCACAGGCCTGGGTTGGATTGCCAGAACTCATTGCAATGGCTCACAGCCATTTATAAGTCCAGCTCTGGATGATCTGATGCCCTCTTCTAGCCTCTGCAGGCACTAGACACTTACATGGTACACAGACATACGTGTAGGTAATACACCCAAACATTTTTAAATGATAATAATAATAAAAGAAGCTGTACAGTTGTCGTGCGGGCCTTTAATCCCAGAAATGAGGAGGCAGAAGCAGGGGATCTCTGAGAGTTCAAGGCCAGACTGGTCTACAAATAATTTCCAGACAGCCAAAGCTACACAGAGAAACCTTGTCTTAAAAAAAAAAAAAAAACAAAAAAACAAAAACAAATAAAAAAGAAACCCTAAAACCCAAAATTTTCCCAAACAGTAACAAAAGCTGAAGAGAACTTTTTGAGTGGCTATACTGTACTGCTCCAGAACTACAGAACACCATAGCTCTCAGGAGGTTTGTTACCACCTTCGACATTCTTTTAGTTGCTAAAAATGTCACTGAATATTGCCTGCTTCTTAAAGGGGAGAAAACAGAGGCTCAGTGATAGCATGCTTTCCTAGCATGAGAAAAGCTGCCTCAGTTTGATCCTTGGTTCCTCCACTCCCTTAAAAAGATAAAACTCACTGTGTGGTGATACCCGCTTTTAGTTACAGCACTCAGGAGAGAGCCAAGGACATCTCTGTGAGTTTAAAGTCAGCCTGGTCCACATAGCATGTTCCAGACAATTCAGAGTTACATGGTAAGCCCTGTCTTATAAAATGGAAAAAACTCAAATATAAAGTTTGGGACAAATTACTCTGAACATTTGTGATCCTAGACTTTTATGTCAACTTCTTATGGTTCCACAGTTCAGAAATCCAAACTTCAGAAGTCACCTTTCCTCACCCACAACCCCAAGGCAGTATTCCAAGTCCTGACAGGTTATCTTGTAGGCATTCACACTCAAAATTAATACCTACCACTTTCTGCTGACTGAAAGCCCAACATTATTATCTATACTTAATATGGTCTCCAGAAAGAACAACCAGGCTCCTGAGCAACAGAATTAATGGATAACATGCTTCAATTGTCTTCTAAGATAGTAGGTAGTCAGGAAAGGAAGCCAGTTCTGGGAACTCTGTTACCCAAGAGAGAGAAGACAAGTCCACTTTGACCTTTCTGGGAGATGAGAAAGAACTTTTGCCATTTAAAATAAATATGGCAAACCCTCAGGAGCTTGAAACAGGTTCTGATTAAACACTTAAGTGCTTACAGCAGTGCTGAGAATGGAACCTGGGGACTTGGGTAAATCATGCAAGCAGTTTACAGTGAGCCACATCACCAGCCCAACATTTCAGCCTTTTGTTCTATTTAAGACAGTTTTGCTGGGCAGTGGTGGCGCACGCCTTTAATCCCAGCACCTGGGAGGCAGAGACAGGCGGATTTCTGAGTTTGAGGCCAGCCTGGTCTACAGAGTGAGTTCCAGGACAGCCAAGACACAGAGAAACCCTGTCTGGAAAAACCAAAAAAAAAAAAAAAAAAAAAAATCTAGAGTCCCAGTCTGGGAGATATGAGCCACCAACGTTGGCCCACATTACTTTTGTTAATTAGTAAAATGACATTCTAAATTCAAGGGCTGGAGAGACGGCTCAGTAATTAAGAGAGCTGCTACACAACAATCAAGTACAGAGTTCACATCTCAGCATCCACATAACAAGCCAGGCAGTCTACACATACCTGCAATCCCAGCTCCAAGGGGAGTGGAAATAGGACAATCACTGGAGCTTGCTGGTTTCGAGCTTAGCCTAGATCCTTCCTCAAATGAATAGGTAGAATATAAAAAGACACCTGACGCCCTATTATGACTTTTGTGTGCACACATGGGCATGAGTACCTACATATATCATACACAAAACAAGCACACACACACACAATATTTAAAAGTCAGATTATATAAATATAAAAGCCAAGAAAGTCAAGACTTCCTCAGTAGTTTTTGTCTTGTAGAAGTGAAATAATATACTTACTTTATTTTTTACTTAAATTACACTAGCTGATGGTGGTACATATATGCCTTTAATCCTAGTACTAGGGAAACAGAGGCCAGCCTCATGCACAAATTAAATTAAATTAAATTCCAGGACAGCCAGGGCTACACAAAGAAACCCTGTCTTGAAAAAAACAAAAGTAAATAAGTAAAAATTAATTACATTTTATTTATCTTTTGCATATTTGTTTGTTTTTTAGTAAGTAGCTCTGGCTGTCCTGGAACTCACTATGTAGACCAGGCTGACCTCATAACTGCCTTTGCTTCCCAAGTGCTGGCATGTGCCACTACACCCAGGAAAACTTGTTTTAAATTTTAAAAAGGAAGACACTGCTCAGTAGTGGAATTTTTTTTTTCCCCTTCCCTTCTCCCTCTTGCTCCGACCTCAAGGATCTTTCTTTCTTTCTTTATTATATGTAAGTACATTGTAGCTGTCTTCAGACACACCCCATAAGAGGGCATCGGATCTTATTATGGATGGTTGTGAGCCACCATGTGGTGGCTGGGATTTGAACTAATAACGTCTGGAAGAGCAGTCAGTGCTCTTAACCACTGACCCATTTCTCCAGCCCCACATGCTCAAATCTTAATTGTAGTGCATTTTCACAAAGCACTGTTGGAACACTTTCTTGTGCACTGTTTAAAGATGATCTTTTTATGAAGCATTGCCTGTCAAGGTGTTGAGTAAACATGTTCTCCATTACCTTCTGCTTGGTTTAATAAAGAGCTGAATGGCCTATAGCAAAGCAGGAGATGATAGGCCGAACTTCCAGCAGAGATAGGAACTCTGGGAAAGAGAGAGAGAGGTGGGAGATTTGCCAGACAGACAGAGGAAGAAGGAACAGGTGCAGAAACTGAAGAAGAGGTAACTAACAAGCCCTGTAGTGGGACGGAGCTAGATGGTCAGGTTGACTTAGATGAGCTATTTGAGGGTCCGCCAAGCTCAGGCCAAGCTCTCATAATTAATAAAAAGTCTGTGTCATTCCTTGGCAGCCGTGGGCCAAGACATCCTGTAAAATGAAGTGTCTGGCATCTCATGTAATTTATCAAAAATTGTAATAAGTAAGAAAAACAATTACATGGGTAAAGCCATATACCACTGTGAACCTGGAGAAAATCTTCAACTGTGAGAAACAAAATGAGTGCACAGGGTGGCGACAGCCTTACCTTCTTTTCAACACCTCCCTCTTCTCTATGCGGTTGAAGAGCTCCTGCTCCCGCTCCTTCTCTGTCATCTGCTCCAGTCGGGCCCTGTCTTCCTCATCTCCCATGAGATCCTCTCCATAGCCATCATGAAACTCTTCATCTTCTGACGAGGAGTCTGAATCTGAACTAGAAGAGGAGCTGTTGCTGTCAGAATCTGACACTTCACCTGCAATGAAAAACCAACAAAAATCACACCACGCTATGTGACACATGCCACCCCTTGGCTCTCCCACAGGAAAGGCACACAGCCATTTCCACCCACTTGGGATGTCTCCTTGATCTGTCTTTGGTAAATGCAAACAGGTAGGGAAATTTAGGCTAGAAAAATGACCACAATCTTTTCCTTCAAACTCATGTTCTTCCTGCCTCTGCCTCCTGAGTTCTAGGTTTACAGGGCTGTGATACCTGCCACTCATCTTTTAACTCAACTTGGTTACTCTGAAAAAAATTTTTACAGACCTATAAAAACAACCTATAGATAGATAGACAGGCAGACAGACAGACAGACAGATAGATAGAAAGATAGATACAGACAGACAGACAGACGTCAAGTTTTGTTGAGTGGTGGTGGTGCACCCCAGGACTTGGGAGGCAGAGACAGGCAGATCCATGTGAGTTAAGAGGTCAGTCTGATCCACAGAGCTAGTTTGAAGATAGTCTGGGTTACACAGAAAAACCCTGTCTCAAAAAAAACAAAACCAGAGCAAAAACAAAAAACTAAAAAATATAAAGGCCAACCCTCATTCAAAGATACTGGTGAGATATGTGAAGTTGTATAGGTAGTATTAACAAGTGATCTAAGTAAAGAAAATATGAAATCAAATTGAGACAGGGATTCCCTGTGTAGCCCTGGCTGTCCTGGAACTCTGTAGACCAGGCTTGCCTTTAATTCACAGATCTACCTGCCTCTGCCTCCTGAGTGCTGGAATTAAAGGTGTGCCAACCACCACCCAGCTCTATTTCTTAATTTTTAATCACCTAATTTGTTTTTCGAGATAGAGTTTCTCTGTATAGCCCTGGCTGTCCTGGAACTCACTCTGTAGACCAGGCTGGCCTGGAACTCAGAAATCCACCTGCTTCTGCCTCCCAAGTGCTGGGATTAAAGGCGTGCACTACTACTGCCTGGTATTACCTAATTTTTTATTACGTTTGAGTGGGGGGGAGAGGGGAGAGAGGAGGAGAGGGGAGGAGAGGGGAGGAGAGGGGAGGATAGGGGAGAGGGAGATGGAATAAATATGAATGAGAATATGCTTGTATCAGGGCAGTATTTTCCTAACTTTTGAGGCTCCAGGGGTCAAACTCAACTTCTCTTGGTGGCAAGCACCTTGACCTATTGAGCCATCTAGCAAACCCAGTTAACTTTGTTTTGTGTTGGAAGCTCACTGTGCTTTCCAAGTTGGCCCCCAAATTCTGGGTTCATATGATTTAACTCCCTTATTAGCCTCTTGAGCAGCTGGGATTTACAGGGGTATACCACCAAGCTTGGATTAGCCTCTGTCAACACCATTCTAATTTTGAAGAATTAAAGCCTGCTATATAGTTTAACAGAATTCTGTGAGGTGGTAATGAACACAATGTGACAGCTTACTCTATCAACTTGACTAGATCTAGAATCATATAGAAGACAAGCTTCTAGGTATGCTGATGATGGGATGTCTTGATGAGGTTAACTGAGGTGGGAAAACCAACTCTAAAAGTGAGTGGCACTATTCCTTGAGTTTAAAGCCTGGATGTACAAAATAAAGAAGAGGAGCTATGCACCAGCATTCATCTCTTCCTGACAGTAGATGTACTGCAGCCAGATGCCTATGCTCTGGCCACCATGCCTTGCCCCTATGATGGGCTATATCCCAAACTATGAGCAAAAATAAACCTTTTCTCCTTTGTTTTATTACAGCAATGGAAAAATTAACTGATAAACCCCATCTTACTGTGTAGCCTTGGCTGTCCTGGAACTCTCTACATAGACCAGACTGTCCTGCTTCTCCCTGACAAGGGTTGAGATTAAAAGCTTCTCCACCTTGCCTACCTCTGGAGTCTGTAGAGTCCCCACCAGCTAGAAAGCTGCCATGTGGATGCCCTGTCTTAAACATCTCAGTCTTTATGTCATAAGTGAATAAACCTGAGCTTTTAATTTTTATTCTATTTTTATCATTTTTAATTATTAGTATGTGTGTCTGTGTGGGGAAGTACACAAATGCAGTGCCTTCAGAAGCTAAGGTATCAAATCAAATCCTCGTGGAGCTGGAGTCACAGGTGCTTGTGATTTACTGGGAAACTAACTCAGGTCTTCTGTAAGACTCTACTGCTTTCAACCACTGAGCCATCTCCCCACCTCAACCTGTATTTTTTATAAATTAATAATACTACATCAGAATGGTTATAGTCATGGGTGGCTGACAGACAAATTAAATATATGACTAGTGCAACTGAGAATCTAAATTTTAAGTATAAATTTTATTTAAGTTTAAATAGCAACAGTTATCCCCTAATCTGGCTTAGTGTTGGTTTGTTCTGGCAAAAAACACTTCAGGTTATGAATCTGGCAAACATATTATAAAAGTTATCTATGTCCTTTGCTGTTCCTGCCTTCATGGTGCTGTGGATCAATCTTGGGACTCTAAGCATGACAAATCAGTGAGCTGCCACCAAGCTACAATCCCACAGCTTTTAAAAGTCACCTTCATTCCTCTTCCTCCTCTTTCTCCAGCTGTTCTTCCTCCTCCTCCTCTTCCTCACTGTGCAGTCCTGGCTGGGGAACCTATGCTAGGCCTTGGTGTTGCTGTATGATTTCCCCACCCCCACCCCGCCCTAGGCAACTCTTCTCTGCCTTCCCTCTTAGTGTCACACCAGAAGTATGTGACACCTGTCTGTGGCTACTGGCACTGATAATTTGGATCACTTGGTTTCTGTTTAAAGGCTAGTATGTACTAGGCAATGCTTTTAGACTACATGGATATCTTGTTCTCCAGAAATTCAAACTCATCCAGTAGATTTTGATAATTCTGAATTGTTTTTTCCTTTTCTCAGACTCAGAAGTTTGAGACCAAAAGATCACCAGTTCAAGGCCAACCTGGACTACATAGAGAGGACAAGGTCAGTTTGACCTGAATAGCAATAACGAAAACAACAAAATAAAAAAGACAGCATACATTACTAATGGGTATTAAATCATCAGTCACACCAGAATTTGTTTGATTTAACTTGCATTCATAGACGAGTGCTTAAAACCAAGTTAGGCCATTTTTTTGGCCAAAAACAAACAAACAAACAAACAAATAAAATTTACTATTCTAGTCATTGAACAAGTTCAGCTGTCAAACTACTATTGACAAACACAGCAAAATTCCTGAATTATCACCATGGAGAAATATTTTCTATGGGACTTGGTATCTGTTTCAAAGATTTCCCATTCTCAGTCAGACCAAGAATTTCCCAGAAAAAAAGAGCAAGTACTCAAGATTAAGAGGAGCCCAATGCAGGAGATCTGCGGCCACACGTCAGCAGCCTAGCCAACCCTTTGGTATTAAGGACCCACAGGACCCTTCCTTTCCCCTTCTCAAGACTCCTGCTGGGCTGGGTGCTGGGCTCACCTTCCTCGGGGGCTGAGCTCTCAGCTGAGCTGTCTCTGTCTGAGCTGCCCGAGGAGGCAGCTTTGCTGGCTTGCTTCTTCATGGCTCCTTTCTTCTCTACTTTTCTGGCTTTTCCTTTCTTCTTATTTTTATTGCTCCCAAATGTCCACTATAAGGAGGGGAAAAAGGAAAATTGAAATAGAACTAGGCACTTTAATGAAGTGATACATGCTTATAATACCACTACTTTTGAAAGGGAGGCAGGAGGCTTCTGAGTTTGAAGCTAGTCTGGAGCTGCATAATGAGACTGTGGTTTTTGTTTTAAAAAAAAAAAAACAAAAACAAAAACCAAAACACGAAACCAAGAGAAAACAACTTTTCCTATTTTCCTCTGTGGTAGAGATGACACCAAATGCTGAGGGCTGGCATGCTGGGTTAGAGTACACAGGCTAGCTGAGCACTCATGTGGGTCTCAGGAAAACAGAACTTTCTGCAGGAGAAAAACGACAAAAAACATAGGGAGAAAAGGACAAAAGCCACCCTGTGGCATGAATAATAGCTTTGGCAACTCCAAGGAAGCAGTAAGTAAAGTTAGACTGTTAAGTCTGAATACTGAATCTTGTTTAAAAAAAAAAATCTGGACTGCGAAGCTGGAGAGACAGCTCAACAGTTATGAGTCCATACTGTTCTTGCAGAGGACCTAATTCAGCCACAAAGACAAGCACTAAGTCACATTGTTAGTTAGTGCAGAACTAGATTTGGAACAGAGAACTAACTCATCAATACACTGGGCTCCATCCAGTGTCTCCTGCTTCCTGGTGTTTTCTTTACTTTGCTGTGGTAGTGTACAGTACATGTGGATGTGAGAGCATCTGTATGTTTGTGTATGTACAAGCCAAAGGTCAATGTCCAATGTCTGTTTCTGTACTGCGCTCCACTTTAGTCTTTGAGACAGGATCTCTCACTGAGATTGCTGGAAGGGAGCTCCAAGGATCCATCTGACTTCATTAACCCCAGTGGGAAAGTTATGGATGTGCACCTTCAGCTTCTATGTGGGTGCCAAGGACCTGGACTCCTGTCATCATGCCTGCATGGCAGGCAACTTTACTGAATGCATATCATACAGACTGAAGACTGGAGATGACTCCAAAGTTAAGAGTCCTGGCTGCTCTTTCAGAGAATTGAGGTTTAGTTTCCAGCATCCACACAGTAGATCACATCCATGTGCTGAGTCCAATTTTAGGAAATCCACTGCAATTTTATGGCCTCCATGACACCAGGCACCCAAGGGTTGCACATGCAACATATACATGCAAGCAAAACACCCATACATTTTTTTAAAAAAAGTAATCTGGATTATGCTGTAACAGTGTTTCATTAAATCATAAACATGAGATTCTGGACTTGTAATTATTAAGAAACCTGAAATTTGGTCACTAAAATAACGGGCAGCACATGCTCTCAATTCTAGCCAAAAAGTCTTTTGATGTTTTAATTTGCTGTTTTAGAGTAACTTTAGTTAAAAACCAAAATGGTGAATTGTAGGCTACTTTTTAATTTTCATTCTACAAGGAATGTGTACTAAATTATGATGACCCTTTCATCAACAGAGACAATTCTGTAAACTAAAATCTCTACATCTACTAGTTAGCAACAGCATAGCATCTTTGCTCCTCCTCTAGTAGGGTGATAAACCTAGGTCACCTAGGATCAGTCCATTTATGATGGAGAGTTTCTGTTGTTTTGGTAAGTCTGGAGAAGTAGGCATTTTAATTAGTTTCCCACAGAGGCTAGCCCTAAGACCCACACTCTCACTTCATCTTGAAAAAACACTGTTGAAGATGATTTGTTTTGTTTTTAAAGATCAAGTCTTCTTACAGAGCCCAGGTAGAGCTCAAACTGGCAACCCTCCTGAGTGTTGAGTTACACCTGTGATACAATTACTTTAATTGCCATTTATTTTTTCATTTAATGGGGAATGAAAATAAAACAACTGTATGTTATGAAATAAAATATTATATGAATGAATAGTGACTGGTATAGGTAAATTTGTATTTCAACACCTAGATCATCATCTAGAAATAGTCATTTTCTCTTAAATCTGAAATTTCAGGCATTTCTAGTTTTAAATCCTTAAGGAAAATGATTTTCAAGTCAGTTTAAAAGAATTCAAAACAGTCCACAATGTTCAATATTTGTTAACTGAGCTAAAACTACACCACATTTCTATGCAGACAATATTCGAATCAATAATGTACATTGTTATGTACATTGTTCCATTGGTTCTTGGTACAAGAAACAGTATAAAAATGTACACAGTACTCTGTATCTATTCTCAGTTAAGAAAATGGCCTCAATCCACCTTTCCCAAACAGTGTCTGGGCATTCTGGACTCCTCAACAGAAATGTGAGGCGCTTTAGAGTAAACGGCTGAGCTATCAGGGTCACATGTGAACCAGAGTGCCCAGGTCTAGTTTTGCCTACAGGTGTGGGTTTCTAATGTGCAACAGAGCCAAACTCTGGATTCCCTGGGGAGGTGGGTTCTGACCAGAGCAAAAACTACCTAAAGTAGAGTCACACTAGTGAACCCACTGGCTTCCTTGTCCTTCCACTCTCTTTCTGCCTAAACTTGAGCCTAGCAACTGCCTCCCATCTGATGCATAAGACACTGATTTATGGGAAAGAACAAAAGACAAGGGTTAAAACAGAAGAAATTTAAATGCTCATTTAAAAGAGGGCTTTTTGCTAAACCTAAATGTGAAAAGGTTATTGGTTGTTTTTCTTTCAACAATTTTCAAAAGAAGACACAAAGCTGCATGCCCGTCCTCCCATAAACCTGACTCAGGGACCTCCATGACATCAAATGAAAATAGCCAATCAATGCAATCCATGACTCTTTAGGGGAATTAGAATGCTATACCTAAAAATAAACTTCTGGGGCCAGTGAAGTGATTCAGCAAGTAAGGGAATCTGCTGCCAAGCTTAATGACCTGTTCAATCTCAAGGACCCACACAGTGGGAGCAGAGAACCAACTCCTGAAGCTGTGCTGACCTCCACACACCTGCTGTGACTCATGCCTGCCCACATGAATGTACACAGAAAATTAATAAAAACTCTTAAAAAAAAAACAAAAAACAAAAAACAAATCTCCAGCTGAAAGTATGCACCTGACAATAAAACACTTGGTGGTGTACAAAGCCTTCTGTTCAGTTCCCAGCACCTAAGTGTGGAGAACCATTTGTATTTCTACTATCCAAAGGTAAATACTTAAAGTCTGAGAATTTCAAGAAGACTCAAAGAGTTCCAATAATCATCCAAAGATTTTTTTTTTTTTTTTTTTTTTGGCCCCTGGAGAGTAGATCATATTTGCAGCATTTTACATTAAAATCTATAAATCAGATATTCCTATGGTTTTTGGCCTAAGCATATATATTAAATATTGGTGCAAAACTGACTCTCCCAAAGTACAGATTCTATTAAAGTATAAAAGAAGACAGTCAAGACTTTGTGACAAGAGAAACAATACAGAAATATCTTATTCCAGCCTTTATGCTAGGACTGCTTCCCTGCCCCTTCAAAACCCTTATTCTCCTGACTCCCAACAGAGGACAAATGAAGTCTTTCACTGTCAGAGTGAAACAGTAAAAATGGAGTGAGGGCAAACAGGACAGAAGTGATGTTCTGATGTTTTCTCCAGGAAAGATGAAGTAAAGGAATGAGCTATATTTCATGATTTGTTCGGGGACTGAGACAGTAGTGAAGGGTAGCTCTGTTGTTAGCTGGCAACAGTTCAAGCCTCTATTTTCTTATCCGAGGACCACAGGAGTCCAGGTGATCTCCAAGATCCTTTGCATTATAGGCATGGGGCTCCATGCTGGTTCTAAATTAAATTTATATATGAAATAAAAACATTTCAAGTAAATAGTGTTCAAGAATAACAGCTAGGCTAGTAACAAACAGTGCTGGAGCTGGGTCAAAAGAACTGGAAAAGAGCCAAGAATTTAACCTGTGTCTGTTTCTTATATATAAAATGCAAGTGACACACTGAATTGACCACTTACTACGGGTAACATGAGACTAAAAGGAGACAGAATAACAAAAGTTTCAATCTCATTATAAACCATGTTCTAGCTGTGGGAGGAACTCAGTGGGTAGAGAGCACTTGGCATGCAGGAAGCCCAGGTTTGATCTCCAGCAGATGACATGA
The DNA here is from genome assembly GCF_011762505.2 of Arvicanthis niloticus. Classification (NCBI taxonomy): domain Eukaryota; kingdom Metazoa; phylum Chordata; class Mammalia; order Rodentia; family Muridae; genus Arvicanthis; species Arvicanthis niloticus. The sequence goes on along the minus strand of NC_047659.1, from coordinate 90,956,114 downwards.
AGATTAGAAGTTCAGCTTAGCCTAGAGAGAGGGCCCACTGAATGAAAGTACACACTGTTCTCACAAGACCTGATTCCAGTACCCACATGAGGGAGTAAGTCCAGTTCCAGATCTGTTGTCTCTAGATTCTACCAGTACTGCACTCAGACTCACACCACACATACACATAAATAAATGTAAAAATTATTATGAAAAACAGTTCCTTTTTGGCTACACAGTGAGTTTCAAGCCAGTCTGCAACATAACAAACCTTGTCTCAAAAAGCCAAAACAACACAGAGTGGTGGGGCACTCATTTAATCCTAGAATCCAGGAGGCAGAGGCAGACCTCTGTAAATCTGAGGCTAGTCTGGTCCACACAGCAAGTTCAAGGACAGTCAGGACTACATAGGGAGACCCCGTCTCTAAAACAAAACAAAACCCTTGTTCTACAAAATTCAATATACCATTTTATGTTGGAAAAAGAAAATCAGAATTTTCACTAAGGCTGTTTTTCTCCATTCTTTCCTCCTTTCAAGTGTGCTGAAGTCAAAGTATCATGACCTTCAGTCACTAAAGTATTTATTCCTTCCAGCTTCTGAGGCTTGGTCCACATGAAACTGAAAAAGCCTTGCCAATTTTTATTGTATCTCAAGAATCTTTACCCCAAATAATGCATCAATAAATTTACTAAAGTAATTTAAAAATTACTAAGTAATTTAAAAATATCACACGCAGAACATCCACTTATTCCCTCACCCACTAAATCTTATACTTGCTGTCTAGTGCATATATCTTCCTCTAAATGGGAAACTGTCATAATTTCTCTCTACTTCCCATCTCTATATCAATCAAGTAGGTATTCTCTTGCTCTGAAATCAGAGTGCTTTACTCCTTGTGATAAACTATTCATTATCCCTCACCAAGCCCCTGCAAGACACGGTCTCATGCAGCTAGACTGGTCTTGAACTTTGTAAGTAGGCAAAGATGACCTGAACTCTTGATCATGCTGCCTCTACCTCCCAAGTGCTGGATTATAAGTTGTGGCCCCGTACCAAGCTCCCATTGACCTTGAAATTAGCTGTTCCTGGTTTGTTGCTCAACAAGTAAAAGCATGTGCTACCAAGCCTGGTAACTTGAGTTTAATTCCTAAAACCCACAAGAAGAAGTAAACTATTTTAAGTTGTCCTCTGACCTCTACATGTGCATCTTGGTAAGGGTACCCACACATATAATACATCCATTCACATACTGAATGAATTTATTTTTTTTTTTGGGTGGGGTGGTTTCGAGACAGGGTTTCTCTGTGTAGCCCTGGCTGTCCTGGAACTCACTCTGTAGACCAGGCTGGCCTCGAACTCAGAAATCCACCTGCCTCTGCCTCCCAAGTGCTGGGATTAAAGGCATGTGCCACCACTGCCGGGTTTATAAAATTTTAAAAAATCTAAAATTAACTGTTCTCATCAATTTTTTGTACTATAAAATCTAAGAGGACCAAAACATTTCTTTATACGTATACTTATGTCAAACTAATGACAAAAGTATCCAGGTATGGTGGCTCATACTTATAATCCCAGCACGTGGGAGGTGAAGGCAGGAAGACTGCTGCATCAAACCTACGAATAAGCAAACAGACAAAAATAAAGGAGCATATTTTCTAAAACTCCAGGAAGCTTCTAGCACATGTTTGTTCCATCTCACTGAGGGTGGGCACTTCAACAACTCCCCCCCCCAAAAAAAACCTCCCCCCCAAAGACAGAGGGTTTCTCTGTGTAGCCCTGGCTGTCCTCAAACTCAGAAATCTGCCTGCCTCTGCCTCCCAAGTGGTGGGGGATTAAAGTCATGCGTCACCACTGCCCGGCCTCCAAAAAAATTTTAAAGGCTGGTTTGCACATAGGAAAGATGCAAAAATCAAAACAGAAATAAATACAGCACAATACTGTTTTTCCCCAGACAGATATGTGGATGCACATTTATTATGGCAAAGAAATAAAGTCAATAGCCTCTATCTCAAATTTCATGGATTCCTCAAGAATCCCCTACCCAACCTAAACTATCTACAGCAAGCTTAATTCTGGATCATGGTGCTATCACTGAGTTCTCTCCGGCCAGAGTAGAATGAAAATGAAAAAAAAAGACTTTATGTTACCTCCTCACTATCCAAAGTAGTGAAACATTTGCTCTAACTCTGAAGTGCTCTATACTGGGTAGGTGGAAAGACAGTCTTTCAGAATAGTTAACACAGGACTTGCTATTCCCCACCAATCACACTGAGCTCCTCCTGGGGGAGGAAGAGCAGTAGAGGTTAAGAACATTTTATGGGTTGCTGAAGAAATGGCTAAGTGGCTAACAACACTTTGCTGCTCTGACAGGGCTGGTATTCATCCCAGACCCAACATCAGGTAGTTCATAAGCACCTGTAACTGCAGCTTAAGGGGAATCTAATGTTGTCTTCTGGTCCCTGCAGGCACTTGCACTCAAGATATTCATATGCACACACAGGTATTCAATTAAAAAAAAAAAGAACAAACAAACTGAAAAGAACAATCTTATAGAGGGAAAAGCCACTCCAAATTTCTTCCCATGGTAGACAGGGCACAAGCTAACAGTCAAGCTTTTTCTCCCTTAAATACATAAACAGCTGACATAAAGAGTGATGAATTGTTTTGTTTTGTTTAAGTGGTTTCATTTGTTTGAGAGAGAATCTTCATACACAGTCCCAGCTAGTTTCAAATTCAAGCTCTTCAGTGGTAAAGCCACCACGCTTGGCTAAGGTAGAGTATTTATGAAACCAGAACAAAGGGAACCCTAACTATAAAGATTTATCAGGACATAACTTAGTCTAACACACACTATGGCTCTAATCCTGTGGAAGTCAGAAAGGACAAAGGGGTAGGGTGGTGATACAGGCCTCTAACCCCAAAATTTGGGAGGTAGAGACAGGAGGCTCAGGAGTTTAAGGCCAGCCTCAGTTATATAATGAGTCCCCAGCCAACCAAGGCTATAGCAGAGGGAGACACCATCTCAAAACAGACAGTAACAAAACAAAGATTTTCCTGTATTGCTAATGCACTAAAAACACAAAACTCAAAATTAAATTAGTTCATAGGCCTCACAAATTTTGTAATAGATCAGCACTGGCAAAAGAATAAACATTTAGCAACTCTCGCTGTAGAAAGCAAGGTTAGTTCTACTGAATTACTTAACACTAAGAGAATATTACTAGTCAATCGAATGCAAGCATACAATGAGAAGTGGTAAATACTATTTATGTTAGTTAAACTTCATGTTATTAAATAAACATTTTTAAATTTACTGTTAAAAGTATTCTCTTAAACAGTAGAGTAAAAGATTGAACAAAAGGACAGTCTCTCCCTCTCTCCCTCAGTACAGGAAATCATGCAGGGGAAGCGTTCTTTAAGTCAATCGAGAACACCTATCCCTTGTCTTCCACCCATAGTCTGGGTCCTTCAAAGCTTTGCTTTTGCTACTGGACAATTTGAGAAAACTGCCTTGGTTTAGACAACAACAGCTGCCTGACTTGCTTTTTACCTTCCTCTAAAGTCAATACCATTGCTTTCAGGGATGGGCTATCAATCTCCCCAAAGAAAGTGTGTGTCTCAGAGTATTTATCACTAAAATAAATATGGCATATATATTTTTTCTGTGTAATTTTTCTATTATATAACTCAGGCTGCCTTGAACTCTTGACCCCACTGCCCCAGCATCCTGAATGCTGAAATTATAGGCATGCATCACAATGCCTGACTTAAAATTTGTTTTCTAACATAAAAGTAGTATTTAAAAGATGACTTTTTAAAAAACATGACTAGGGGGTCTGGAAAGATAGCTCAGTGGTTAAGAGAACCATCTGCTCTTCCAGAGGTCCCGAGTTCAATTCCCAGGAACCACATGGTGGTTCACAACTATCTATACTGAGATCTGATGCCCTCTTCTGGCATGCAAGTGTACATACAGATAAAGCACTCAAATAAATAAATAAATAAATAAATCTCAAAAGAAAGAAAGAGAGAGAGAGAGAGAGAGAGAGAGAGAGACAGACAGACAGACAGACAGACAGACAGACAGACTAATGCTTGGCTTTTCTACTATAAAGAATGGCCACCATAATTTAGAGCTTTGCTCACAAAATTTCTTTTCCCCAAGTTCTTATAGGTTTGGGTTACAGGTCTTGGTTTAAGGAAGCAAAGTAATCAGTATCACCAAGTCAGGAATCTTCATCAAATGTTTGTCAATCATACAAGCCTAATTCCTCCACACCCACCTCATCATCACTGTCGGATGTCTCTGAATCTGACGAGGCTGCAGGCTGACTCACAGGAGGCTCCTTCTCCTCAGAGTCACTGCGCTTCCGTTTTGCCAGGGACAAGAGCTCCTAATTGGACAGAAATAGTCACATCAGTTTTGCTCAACAGAAAAGTACAATGAAATGACCATTCTCCTTGTGATCTTTTTTCTACATGCCTGTGCTCTCAACTGAAGTACACACCCATAAGCACTGAGCACATGAGCAGAGACAGATTACCAATATCCACATGCAAACCTAAGTTCCAAAATCTGTCCTCCTTTGAGGGACTGAAATAGAGGAAACGGAAGTGGAGCTACCTTCAAACTTTCAGATTCCTCTCTAAACTGCTAAGTACTGACCACCCATGCTGAACTGCAAGAACTATGTTTGCAAAGGTAACCTGCTTCATGTTTTTAATGGCAAATAGCCAGTATTCCAAGAATCTTTTATTGTCTTCCAAAGTAAAATTAACACCTGTAGCTATTCTATCTAATAAGCTTACAAAAGTTTCTGAGGTCATTTTATATTTTGAAAATGTAAAACAGGAAAAAGGAGGTATATTTCTGAAGTGTATATAGTCCAGAGTCACAAAGTAAGTAGGATGCTGGCCAGAATCCTAATCCAACAATCCTAATATTCACTATCTCTACTATTTAAATACAAAGGGTGATGATGGTGGTGGTAGTGGTGGTGGTTGTCTGCTGTTTTGTGTTTCCCATTACTTCTCCCATATACTCAGTCCAGTTATTAAAAGACATGACAAAGGGTCATTGGTTCCACTCCCTGCAATAATACCAGCTGACAATTAGACTGTTCTTACTAGATGCCAGGTAAGTCTCAGCATCTGACACTCTTCACAACAGCCCACAAAATATATTGTTATCACCCCTATTTAAAGATAAAGAAGTATCTGGAGGGCTAGTGAGATGGCTCAGTGCTTGCTGAAAAAACCTGATGACCTGAGTTTGGTCCTCAGGACCCATGTAAAAGTGGGAGGAGAGAACAGTCTTCATGAAGCTGTCCTCTGACTTTCACATGTATTCCAGCCCATATACATGCATCAAACATATATACAATTTTACACACACATTTTTTTAAAAAATGGTCTATTTATTTTTATTTTATGTATATTAGTGTCTTGCCTCTGTATGTTTGTCTGTGTGAGGGTGTTGAATTCCCTGAAACTGGAGTAAACAGAGTTGTGAGTTGCCATGTGGGTGCTGGGAATTGTGTAGACAGTGCTCTTAACCACTGAGCCACCTCTCCAGCCCTACACACACATTTTTAAAAGTAGCATCTGGAGCAGGACAAGTTAAGTATTGTTTAATGCTGTTTAATGCACTTAGTAACAGCTAAGTACATGAGAGTACAGGATCTGAACCTGGCAAGAGAATCCTGGCTCCTAATGCAGTCATGATTTACTAGTGTAAACATTTTCTACTGTGCCAAAGAAAGTGCAGTTAATTGCTACTGGCAATAATGATCCTTGATGACCGTAGTACTATGCAATTAGAAGGGAAGTGCAGGACAGGTTTTAAAGTACTAGACTGCTACAAAGCACCTGTTTTCTTCTGCCAGTCTCTTTCTATTTTAGGAGTACTGTCCTTCCTTGGCCAGAATGAGAAAATGACCTTCTGAGATTAACAGCTGGCACACTACTTCTTCATAAGCAGTCATGAGATGTCTGTCACTCCTCTCATATCACTGGAGAACAAGCACACCAGATTCTGACAAGGCTAGAAGTCACAAGAACATCCCCCTTTGACCAGTGGTATTTCCTATAGACCAAATGCATAGTATAATATTTATGCTTAATGCTTTAAAAATAATAGCTGGGCCAGGCGGTGGTGGCGCACACCTTTAATCCCAGCACTTGGGAGGCAGAGGCAGGTGGATTTCTGAGTTCGAGGCCAGCCTGGTCTACAGAGTGAGTTCCAGGACAGCCTGGGCTACACAGAGAAACCCTGTCTCAAAAAATGCACCCCCCCCCCCCCCCCCCCCCCCCCCCCCGCCACCAAAAAAAAGCTGGGCATGGTGGCAGATGCCTTTAGTCCCAGCACTTGGGAGGTAGAGCCAGGTGGATCTATGTTAAAAGCACCCTGGTCTACAAATCAAGTTTCAGGACACCAGGGCTACATAGAGAAACTCTGTTTCAAAAATCCAAAAAACAAACCAAGCCAACCAACCAACCAAGCATCCAAACAACCACACAAAAAGACCCAAGGTATCATTCGCATAGATGGTTCTAAGAAACCAGCAAATACATAGTTTAATACTACCAAAATCAATATATAGGATCCCACTATCTCTCTAAATTTCCTCCTCCTCTCTTCTCCTACTTTTCCAGTAACCACAGATACATTTTTACATTTTCCATCTTGATAGATATGCCCATTAGAGACTGGTACAAGAATGGAATCATATGGTCTGTAGCTGCTTTGAGTGTAGCTTACTTTTTTGTTGTAAAGTAAGTGTGTGTGTGTGTGTGTGTGTGTGTGTGTGTGTGTGTGTGTGTACACAAGAATGGGGGCATGGCTCAGTGAATATGTGGAGGTCAGAGGATGATTTTTGAGTGTCTGTTCTATCCTTCTACCATGTAGGTCCTGCAGATCAAACTCAGGTTATGAGGCTTGGCAGCAAGTGTCTTTACCACCATTTCACTGGTATGAGTATGACTTCTTTCATCTTTCATTCAGAATTATACATTTAACATTCATCCAGACTGCAACATGTAAACAGTAGTCTCTCTCTTTAAAAAAAAAAAAAATCATTTTAGTCGTTTACATTTCAAATGATAATCCCCTTCTCAATTATCCCTCCATATCCCCCCCCTATCCTGTCCTCCCTCCCCCTCTCTTTTGCCTCTATGAGGGTGCTTGCTCCTCCACCCTCTCACCCACTCCTGCCTTACCTCTCTAGTATCCCCCTATGCTGGGGCATCAAGCCTCTCTCCCCTCCCACTGATGTCAGATAAGGCCATCCTCTGCTACATATGTATCTAGAGTCATGGCACCCTCTATGTATACTCTTCGGTTAGTGGTTTAGTCCCTAGGAACTCTGGGTGTTCCAGTCAGTTGATATTGTTCTTTGTATGGGGTTGCAATTCCCTTCGGCCCCTTCAATCCTTCCCCTAGCTCTTTCATTGGGGTCCCCGGGCTCAGTCCAATGGTTAGTTGTGAGCATCTGCATTTGTACTGGTCAGGTGCTGGTAGAGCCTCTCAGGGAACAGCCGTAACATATTCCTGTCACCAACTGCTTCTTGGCATCAGCAATAGTGTGAGGGTTTGGTGTCTGCAGATGGGATGGATCCCTAGGTAGGGTGGACTCTAGATGGCCTTTCCTTCAGTCTGTTCCATTTTTTGTCTCCATCTTTCCTTTGGATGGGCTAAAGTCATCGCCATTGGCTCCTGGGAGCCCCTTGCTTCCCTGGAGTCTGGGACTTTCTAGTGACTACCCCAGGTCCCCATGCCCCTCTGCTACATGTTTCTATTCAATTTTCTGACCCTCTGTACTTCTATCCATTCCAATACCTGTTCCTACTTCCCCTTTTCCCCTCCCCTCCTTCTTCCCTTTCAGGTCCCTCCCTCCCTCTACCTCCTGTGATTATTTTGTTCCCCATTCTATATAGGATTGAAGCATCTAGTCTGTCTCTTTTTTAAAATATTTTATTTTTTTAGATTTATTTTACAGGCATGAGTGCTTTGCCTGCATGTATGTATGCACGCATACCAACAAATGGGTGCCTCGGAGATCAAAAGAGAACTTTGGATTCCCTGGAACTGGATACAGATAACTATAGACAGCTACAGATACCATGTGGGTACTGGGGACAGAATCCAGATCCTCTGCAAGGGCAACAATGCTCTTAATCATGAAGGCATCTCTCCAGCCCTATTTTATTATTTTAAATTATGTGTATATATGTGTGCTTATGCACATGTGAGTGCAGGTGCCTGTGGAGTCCAGAAGAAGGCAGCATCAGATCCCCTGGATAAGAGGCAGCTGGTTGCTTACATGGGTTCTGAGAACTGAACTTGGGTCTTTCGCAAAAGTACTAAGTGCTCTTAACCCCTAAGCCTTCTCTCTAGCCCCAGTTTGTCCATTTTTAATAGTAAACTCATTCCACTGTATGAATGTACCTCAGTGTATTATCCACCTAACAGATGAAAAACACTTGGACTGTTTCAATTAGTAGGGCAATTTCATGTTCATAGTTTTTACTTCACTTGAATCAAATCTAAAAATAGGACTGTGCGTAAATTTGTTGATCACCTTTGCTATTACCTTTTGCCAAATTATAAACTTAAATTTTAAAATTTTATTTCTTTTATTATTATTATTTGGGGTTTTGAGACAGGGTTTCTCCATGTAGTCCTTTCTGCCCTCACACTCAAGAGAGATTCGACTGCCTCTGCCTCCCAAGTGCTGGGATTAAAGGTGTGCACCACCACCACCTGGCTAACCTTAAAATTTTTATTACATTTATTTATGTGTGTGCATATGCACAATAAGGTTGCAGAGGTCAAAGGACAACCTGTGAGAGTCAATTCTCTCCTTCCATCAGAACTTTCACCTGAGTATCAGAGATCTAATTCAGGCTGTCAAGCTTGACAGCAGGCACCTATCTCTGCTCCAATCTGGCATCACTATGAATACTGTAGAATTCCAGTTTTAACAACTCATTACAACACGAATTTGGATACACTGTGCTGTGGTCTGAACGTGCTTTGTTTCCCTGAACAGTAAACAGCAGTACTTGGTTTCCATTCTGAGACAGACTCTTACTATCTGGCCCTGGGTGGCCTGGAACTCAGAGATCTGCCTACCAAGTGCATGTGCCACATCACCAAGCTTCTTGCAGTAGTTTAACCCACAGAGAATTACTTGATGGTATTCAGAGGAAAGAAATCTAATTTGGCTATGATATGCATAAGTGGAGCTTTGGGAAGCTACAACTTCATGACTGAATCCTGACAGCTTTGTAAGCAGACAGATGCATAGTTAGTTATTCATGTCTCTTACCATGATATGATGCAGCTGAGTCTGTATCATGCTGTTGCCCTCCAGCCTCCAAAACTGTGAGCTGAGTACTCCTTTCTCCCTAAGAAGTAATCTAATTCATTACAGGATTGAACTTTTAACTGTAGCTGGCAATCAAGTCCTACCCTGAAACAGTAGCTATTACATTAAGCAGATTCATGAAAACTACTGAAACTGGGCTAGCAGAATGGCTCAGCAGGTAAAAGAAACCAGCCATTAAGCCTGAAAACTGCATTCAATCCCCAGAACCTGTATGATGAAAGGACAGAACCTCAAGTTGTTCTCTGACCCCCACAAACCTGTGCATGCACATATGCACAAGTGTGTACACACACCTTCTGTGGCACATGTATCTGTAACCTCAGCACCTGGAAGACTAAAGGAGGAAAACTGACACAAGCCTGAGGCCTGCCTGGGATTTCCAGACCATCCTGGGCGAGAGAACAAGACTCTGTAACCAAAAAACCAGACAAACCTAACAAATGTCTTTCCATCAGTGAGTAAATGTACCATATAATCACACTCTCACTTTGTGTAGAACACTAGCTATAATAGTGTGGAGACAACAAACACCTTTACAGTTTAAAAACTGCCCTCTCCACTTCTGGAGCTCAGTACTGAATGCTACTTAGGGGAACTCCTGCCCAAACTACTCTATGACTTAGTCCTTTATGTCCTAATGAGGGCTTCCAAGTACAGATGGCTAGAACAATGTGCCAGTGAAAAGTCTCTACAACACTGCACAAATGAAGAGATTGTTATTGTTTTTATTTGCATGTGTGTGTATCTCTGTGTCATGTGTGTATGTGTGCCTGCAGAGGACAGAAGAGGGTACCAGATTCCCTGGAGCTAAAGGTATAGGTGGCTATGAACCACCTGACAGGGATATTGGGAACCAAGCCTGGGTCCTCTGGAAGAGTAGCAAGTACTCTTAATTGTTACCCATCTCTCCACCCTCAACACGAAGAGATTATTAAGGGTGATTTATTTAGATTCATTTAGAAGTTGATATCTGTATTGATTTGGTATCAGTTTAAAACAAAACAGGTCCACATGTAAGGGGCAAACCATCTCGCCTCTTTCCTATACTCACTCCATGATGTCATGCTGGTGAACACACTATGTCCACTGATCTCTTTTACTACCTTCCCTGTATTTCATCTCATCCAGTGAAAACCTTCACCTTTATCTTAATATGTCTTAAGGAGACTGCAGTGTGAGGTGATAACATGATCTACACCAAAGATGTGCTTACTGTAGTCTCAGTGCCCAATCTACTACAGGTCTAGCTGTCAAGAAATGCCACATTTAGCTTCAATAGCAGTTTCAATGACTGTTCAAAGGGCACATTTAATTAGAAAGCACAAACTGAGACCTAAAATAAAGCAAGAGACTGGAATTGACAACATAAACTGATAATCTGAGATAGTAGAGAGCTTGTGGCAGGAGGATCTTAAATTCAAGGAATTCCTGATCTACAAGAGAGTTCAACAGCAGCCTAAGAAATTTAATGAGACTGTCCCAAAATTTAAAATAAGGAAGGTATCAGGTGAAGTGGCAAAAAATTTTAGTCCCAGAACTTGAAAGGCAGAGGCAGGTGGATTCCTTGCCTTCATAACAAATTCCAGGCCAGTGAGCACTACATAGTAAGATCCTATCTTTAAAAGAAACAGAAAGAAAAAGGGGTGGGGCTAAAGCTCAGTAGTAGAGCATCTGTCTAGTATGTTTACGGTACTTGGGCACAATCCTCAATATTTAAATGGACAAACAAAGCAGAGTTCATATGAATAAAATTCATAAGGTTTCACAACTCATTAGGACGCTAAGCTATGTTGTTGTTGTTGTTTTACTTAATCCTACAGACATAACTAATACTCAACAGCTAGGTATTATTTGCCCTGATACTATCCTGATTTTTAGCATTGAAACCCCTGCACTCATGGAAACACCTCAGTCCAGGCAAACTAAAATGCTTGTTCACCTTACTACCAGCACCTATTATGTTCCATGCATAGGGTAAATGACAGCAAAGAAAAGATACAAATGTCCAAGACTTCATGGAATTTAAGGACAAGAGTAGGAGACAGTCAAGAAAATAAATCTGGGGCTGGAGAAATGGCTCAGTGGTTAAGAGCACTGACTGTTCTTCCAAAGGTCCTGAGTTCAATTCCCAGCAACCACATGGTGGCTTACAACCATCTATAACAGGATCTGACACCTTCTTCTGGTGTTTCTGAAGACAGCTAAAATTTACTCATATAAATAAAATAAATAAATCTTTAAAAAAAAGAAAATAAATCTGTATGGACAAAGCTAAGTGCTAAGAAGGAAGTGAATCAGAACACAGGGGGCTATCTGCAGCAAGGAGAGTAGGGGAAACTTCTTTGAAGGCTCAAATTAGAAACTTTTAGAAGGGAAAGGAGGGTATATGGGATCCCCAAGGGAGGAGGCCTCCGGGACAGCTAAGGCCACCGAGCTGATTGTGTTGGCTCAAAGAACTGAAAGAGAAACTGTCACTGATGTTTAAGCAAGCAAGAGGGGGAGGGGAATAAAATGAGGTGGGTCAGAGTAAAAATAAAGCTTATCAGAGGTTTGCAAAGCAGGGTCAGGAGTAGGGATTTTGTTTGAAGGCAGCAAGAAACCCCCAGATGGTTTGAAGCAGAGCAGTAACCTATCCACTACGACTTTCCAGGAGTACCTGGGGCCAGGGTGGTGGTGTAAAGGAGTCAGTTTGAGGCTCATTCCATCCTGAGCAGGTAATAGTGGCCTGACAAAGTAAGCAGCCACTGGGATGAAGAGGATTTGGAAACCTGAGAGGTGCTAAGAGAAGAACTACAATCCACAGAATGCTGTATTTACGATGCTTGTGGTATTATTTCTCTTACAGAGACACTGGCAGAGGAATGTGATCCAAACAGTGGGCACTGGTTATTTATTAAGAGCAAGGAAGGGAAAGTGGAGTGTGGTGAAGGATGGCTCAAGAGTGAAGGTGTTTGTTGCCAAGCCTGACAACTAAAGTTCCATCACTGAGACCTATGTGGTGGAAAGACAGCCAATTCCCAAAGGTTGTTCTCTAACCTACACATGCATGCACACATTAAAACAAAAAACCCAATAATTAAAGGAAGGAAGGAAGGAAGGAAGGAAGGGAGGGAGGGAGGGAGGGAGGGAGGGAGGGAGGGAAGGAAGAAGGGAGGGAGGGAGGGAGGGAGGAAGGGAGGGAGGGAAGGGAAGAGAAGAAGAGAGAAAAGTGGTAGAGACAGAGCTCAGCTGGCAGAATGCTGATCTAGAATGTAAGGTCATAGGTTTGAACCCTCACTCATACCACAAAACCAGGCATGGTGGCTCACACTCAAGTACCTAAGAGGTATAGGCAAAAGATCAGTTCAAAGCCACTGGCTACATGTTCTGAACCACCCTGTCTCCAAAACCCTTCTTTTTCTATTTTTAAGTTTTGGGTTTGTTTTATTGTTTTACTATCACATTTGTTTCCTTATTGTGTATGTGTGCATGCCAGCAGGCCCCTATATACATATGCATGCCATAGTGCACACGTGGAGGTCAGAGGACAACGTGCTGCTGTTAATTCTTTCCTTCTACCATGTGGTCCCAGGGATTGAACTCAGATCAAGTGCCTTTACCTACTGAGCAATTTCATCAGACCAAACAAAACCCTTCTGAAGGGTTTCCAAAGTAGCAGTGTAACAATCCTTTACACTGCACATAATCAGCACTCAATATGGCAACTTTCCCTTCAAATTTCCAGCAAAGTTATTACACATGGAAAAAAATATGAGGCTCTAGAAATGTCTAAAATATTGTAACAACTGCCATGACACCCATGTCAGAGTGGGCTAGGAAGAAGAGAGAGAAGGGCTTGCTCTATTAGGAGATGTGACCTTGTTGGAGGAAGTTCATCACTGTGGAGGTGGGCTTCGAAGCTCTGATCAGTGTGCCTGGTTTACCTTTGGAACAAAATGTAGAACTCTCAGCTCCTCCAGCTTCAAGCCTGCCTGGAGGCTGACATGCTTCTTGCCATGATAATGGACTGAACCTCAGAGCCAGTTGGCCAGCCTCAATTAAATGTTGTCTTCTATGAGTTGCCTTGGTTATGGTGTCTGTTCACAGCAATTAAATCCAAACTAAGACAACTTGACTTCTCCATTCTCAGAGTTAAAACATTTTCTGTTTCTACAGCTAGGTAAGGTGGTTCGCATCTGTAATGGCAACACTTAGGAGACTAAGGGAAAGGACTATTCTGAGTTCAAGGCCAGCCTGCACTACACGATAAGATCCTATACCAAAACCCCTGCGTTTCACACATACAGGCCTCTTCACTCACTCCGGGCTTCTTTCAGTTTCATGATGGCAATAAGCCTTTTCTACCTAGCTTTTTGCATACACGCAGGTTCCTCAAAAATGAACACACAAAACCCTCCCCTTTATTCTTCAGCCTACTAATCTCCTTTTCCTTAACATCTGTTCCAGGTCTCAGCTTAAATGTCATCCTTACTAGGGCAGTACAAAGCCTGATATAAACCAGTCCTTCCCTCATAACCTGCAATCCAAGTCTTGCCCTTTCTCTGCCACTTCTCATTGTAAGGTCCATGAAGGTAGGAAACACTTCCATTTCGTTCATCTAACCTAACCCATTTGTTGGGAAAAAAAAAAAAAAAAAAAAAAAAAAACCAATCTCTACTCTTCAATGAACAATATACCAAATATTATATATATAATATATTATATATATATAAATATACCAAAGGACCAAGTCTAAAATGAGTTTTGAGTTGGTGAGAAAAGGGTGCACACTGCCTCCAAGCCTGATAGTGTGCGTTCAGTTCCCAGATCCTTAAAACCTGCATCATGAAAGAAGAGAACCACTTACATACTCTGGCTTCCACACATGTGCTCCCTACCCAAATAAAGTAAGTACAGAAAAAATTTTTTTAAATGGGTTTTGTATTTTTCTCAAAAGCTTTGGTATAGGGGTTGGAGAGAGAGATCAGTAGCAGGGTGCCTGAGTTTGCTCTCAAGAATGAACACACAGGTACACAGACAGACAAACAGAAACACACACACACACACACACACACACACACACACAGAATTAACCAGCTGCCAAGAATTAACTTCACTCTTCTCTAACCAGTTCCAAATGAAAACAATTTAGTAAATAAGCTGCATCAAGCTACATGTAACATTACACAAATTTAAAATTTTACAAGTTAACACTACCATTCACAAATTCATTACAGCCTTCAAAATCTGCCTCTGACATAAAACAAAATTAAGAAAAAGCCTAACTTTAAATTTCCCAAGTTTTATGAGAAACATTTATAGGATACTTTATACCAATGGTTTATACAATATGCTAAACAGAGGTCCTAGAAAATATCTAGTGGGTCTATACAAAGTAAAAACTATTCTTTTTTTTTTTTTTTTTTTTCCCAGTATGGAGGCTGGAACCTAAAGTCTCTTGCATGCTAGGTGAGTACCATAACATTAAATCTTATCTCTAGCTCTCTTTTTGCCTTTTGACATGGTTCAGGTTGTCCAGACAGTCTAGCCTTCAGCTTACAAGCAGGCCTTAAACTTGTGATTCTCCTGCTTTGGCCTGAGTAGAGTGGCTTGGATTACAGGCTGTGCCACCAGGTCATCTTCAAAGACAAATTTCATTGCTGTCTCTTCAAGTTGACTAGAAACAAACAAACAAAGAACAACAAAGTTTCTATAAAACAGGAATAGTGGCTCACATGTAACCCTGAGACTTGCAAGGCTGAGGTAGACACACTGTCATAAGCTTCAGGCCAGCTTGGCTACAAGTGAGACACTTTCAAGTTAGACAGAAACAACAACAAAGAAAGAAAAGGAAGGAAGGAAAAAAGGAAGGAAGAAACTATAAAAACATTTTAGTATGAAGATACCAAAACAAGTTTTGGAGAAGGCAAAGCAGGAAGATGGGTTGGGAGCCTTGTTATGTAGTCCTGTCTGGCCTTGAACTTTTGCTCCCCTGCTTCAGGTTTGTGAGTGCTAGGATTACAGCTGCGAACTTTCATGGCTGGTTAGGGCTAAGTAAAGCACCAATGACAAGTATCCTGCTATTTAAAAATGGGAAAACAATAATGTGCCCCCTCCCCCGCAAAAAGTCACTATCAGTTTACATGCAAAAGGAAAATCCTCCAAGGCTCAGAAGTATAGCTTGGTGACAGAGCATGTGACCAGCATGTGTAATGCCTTGGGTTTGATTCACAATTTTATACGCACACCTCTCCAAATTTTCAAATTGAGATCCGAGTTTTGGAACTGGCAATATAGGCTTAGATGGTAAAATGCTTGCCTAATCTAATTCCATCTCCAGCACCACATAATATGTGGGGCACACCTGGAGCCCTACACTTGGGAGCAGAGGCACTCAGGAAACAAAGGCAGCAGGATCATTCTCAGCTATCCTACTAAGTTTAATCCGGCCTGGGCTCTATCATACATCACCTCTAAATATACAAAGACAAACACACAGAAACACAAAGACACACATAACACGTCTCAAGAATGACTGACTCAAGAGAAAGAATCTCGTTGTTGGTGGCACACACTTTAATCCCAACACAAGACAAAGGCACATGAATCTGTGAGTTTGAGGATAGCCTGGTCTACAGATAGAGTTTCAGGACCGCCAGGGCTACACAGGAAACTATGTCTCAACAAACAAACAAACAAACAAACAAACAATATTTAGGTCTGGAGAGATTGCTCAGTGGTTAAGAGCACTGGCTCTTTCAGAGAACCTGGGTTCAATCCCAGCACCAACATGGTAGCTCACCACCATCTGAAACTCCAGTTCCAGGGGATCCGACACCCTCCTCAGTCCTCTGCAAACACCAGGCAAGGGTGTGGTACCTACACATACATACAGGCAAAATATCCATATATTTAATTTTTTAAAAAAAATTGAAAAAAAAAAAAAAGCATCTCTAGCGGCTGGGTATCAGCTCAGTAGAAAAGCATGTACTCAGTATGCATGATGGCCTAGGTTCAATGCCAACAGCAACAGCAAAAATACAAAAACCATCCCACCAATAAATTCATATTAGAGATTTAAATGAGCTACAAGCTTTGGTGCTTTAAATATCTGTCACATTCTTTGGGTTGCATGTATGCCCTTAACTTGGATACAATACAGGAAACACAAGCAGCTATTTCTCTCCCCAACTAGTTAAAATGTCTTACTAAGAAAGATGAACTTGCATACCAACAGTGGCCTCAATGATAAGCATGAATCATAATTGCCTGGCCTGTACCTGTTACAAATATAGAATCCAGGACTTTAGTCTCTGAGGTCTGGTTTAGTACAAGTAGGAACTATGCCCCGTACCCCTTCCCAACCTATTTTATTTTACTTGATCATATGTGCCTTTTAAAAACTGGTACATATACATCATACATAGTGTTGGGTTTTTACAGTCTATCTACATTCTAAATAAGCAATCCAAGGTGGATTCTGACACTGCTTACCCACCTCCCCTTAAATAAGTACTAAGTTGGAGGTGCTAGAATAATATCGACATAATGGCTTAGATACCTAACTAGAAAACTCAGGGGTGGGGCCTCCTTACTAGCTGTGCACCACTCTCCTGTTAAGACACTTACAGATCTGTCATGGTTTGTTCTTTCTTCAAGGATCATGAACTAAACAAGCCCAGTGTCAAACCTCCAACGAAAACTTAGCAGTAGATGGCACAGCCCAAGGCCATCTTGGTCAGGAAAGATCCAGGATTCGATGGTTATGTTTTGTGGATTCCTAAGATCCTAAATCAAGTTGACTACAGATTTCTTTTAAAAGACCCTGGTAAAGTCACCTGAGACAGAGAGCCAAGCACAGTGCAAAGCAGACAAAAACAAAATTAAAAAAAACAAACAAAAATCCAGAAGGCACTAGTGCCCCTGTTAGGATGTACCAGGAAAGGAACTTTTGATCTAGTAGTTCTCATCTGACAGAGAACATGCTAACAAGTAGCTGAAGGAAAGGCAGAATTGTTGTTAAAATATTTTTGGTACTACTTACAAATTTCACATTCCTTTTTCAAAGGGAAATTTAGAGTTAAAGTTGCAGCCCCCTTCACTTCCTTTTTTGGAAATACTTTTTTAAAAGATTTGCTTTTATTTTGTGTGTAAGAGTGTTTTTGCCTGTATGTCTGTTTATGTGCCACATGTGCACCTCGTGCCTGTGGAGGTCAGAAAAGGGGATCTGATCCCCTAGAACTAGAGGTACATATGGTTGGGGGATAAACCCAGGCACTCTGCTTTTACCCACTGAACCATCTCTCCAGCCCCTGGAAATATTCTTTGTAGATCAGGTAAAATATCTCTACCATCTATGGAAGCACTCCACCCAATCATTCATCAAAATTCTGTGGGAAAAATCATTAAGGTCAGAATAACTGGGAGTTTGCTTCATTCCTCTTGGGAGCAGAAACCTCAAATGGGCTTTATCAAGCACCCAAACACTTTCTAACTGATGTGATAACTCTATTTAGTGTACCTTAAAAACATGAGTTTTAGCAACATGGAAATTGGCCATGAAACATTATTCTCTAGCTGGGCATGAAGCCAGATGGAGTGATGGTTCAAGTTTGTAATCCCAGCACTCTGGATGCTGAGGCAGGGAACTTTTACGTTAATCCAGCATGGACTTCACAGCAAGTTCCTTCCTCATAAACAAACCAAGGTTCTGGAGAGATGGTTTAGCTGTTACAAGAACTTGCTGTTTACAGAAGACCTGGGTTTCCAATACCCACAGACAGCTCATAATTGTAACTCCAGTTCCAGGGACTCTAACACCCTCTTCTAGCCTCTGGGCAGTAGGCAACAAGTACACACATGGTCCAGATACACACATGAAGGAAAAACATTCATACACATTAAAAAAGAAAAAAAGAAAGAAATCTTTTTTAAAAATGAAATACTTTTCTAAAAGCCCACATTTTTTTCATTTTGCATTATGAAAACGTAATGGAGTATACTTCGCTGATATCGTAGAAACAGTATGGTTGTAATGGATTAAATCCCAATTTTACCACTTACTAGTGAATTACTTTAGCTTCTTTAATCTTGTTTTCTTCTAAAGTAAAGTGGAAAAATAAGATCAACTCACCGTGATTTGAAAATGTGACAATGTAAATCGAGTACTTCATCAAGGAATCTAATTTACTCCAGATATAATGTAAATGATCACACCCACACTCCACAAACCACAAAACAGAGGGGTAAGATATATAGACTCTAATGCTTCTGCCAGTCTAAAAACTTATCAAAAAAACTTTTACAGATAGTAACACACTTTTTGGTTGATTTTTTTAGGAGCTTTTCAATGAAAATGCCTTCAATTTATTCACTCGATTCCTACCCTAAACAGGTGTTCCTGTCCTTAGTCCTTCTACTGACTCCATTACTTTCCTACCTTCCTACTACCATCTTTAAAAGGTTTTCTTTCTTTCTTTCTCCTCTCTCTCTCTCTCTCTCTCTCTCTCTCTTTCTTTCTTTCTTTCCTTTCTGGCAGGTGTGGTGACCCATGTCTGTATCCTGTAACCCCTGTACTTAAGAGGACAAGGTAGGAAAATTGGTTTAATTCAGTGACAGACCAGGCTACAGTCTAAGACCCTGTATCAAATGGCAATGTGTGTAGGTCTTTTCCGTTAAAACCTTACAAGTCCTTCCCTAATAAGAGCCCTCCCTTTTCTTTCGTTTTTGGGGTGTTTGTTTGTTTGTTTGTTTGAGACAGGGTTTCTCTGTTTAGGCCTAACTGTCCTGGACTCATTTTGTAGACAAGGCAAGCTCTCCCTTTTCAAGTCCTAATTAATCCTGAGACCTCTAGTCTATTACTAAGGACTCCCAAAAAAGCTTTTATACAAAAACTTTGTAGTTCATACCAACATTTTTAATTATAAACATTTGATTTATGCAATTGTCCAATTCAATACACAAGGCTGATGTTATATCGTCATTTTACAAAAAGTAAATGGCTAGAAAGAAACTAGGACTCAGAATTAGATTCTGAGCTTAATACATTTATAAAGCTATTCTAACTTGTATCTTGCCTACCCTTCCTTTGTGTTATTTACTCATGAAACATGGAGGAAACCATCTTTGAATCTCCTGATACCATCAGAGTACTGCTACAAAACCAGCTTCCTTTCTGCAGTGTTTTTTAAAGTACAGAAGCAATGTGGGGTACTCCAAGACGCTAAGGCCACAAGTTACTTTCAATACTTCTCAGATCTTCAAGTGAAAAAAGAATCTCGATTCTCAGATCTTCAAGTGAAAAAGAATTCTATGCTGCTGCATAAAAAAAAGGCTAAGAGCTTGGACCACAGTCTCTCTCTGCTGCCCTACAATTCACAACTTCCAGTTATCTATCCTCTTTTTTCCTCCGAAGAGTTTTTTTTTTTTGTCTGACATCCCAACGGGAACCCATTTGGACCGTAAATGACCATAGTCTCCAAAGATACTACAACGAAGTTTCCCCCCAACCCCAAGCACGTTCGGGACATGTATGAGTGTCCCTCCTATGTCCACATGCCTGGTCTGAAAAACATCTTCCAGAGTCCACACCTTCTAGACAAATTTTCCCTCCCACGGCCCCATGCTCACCCTTGCACCTCCTCCAAAATCTCTCAGCCTGGGGTTGGCGGGCGATACTTCCTATCTCGCCCAGCCCTAATCTCCCGGCCTGCAGTCATGAAGCCCCGATCCGGCCCAAGCAGACAGCGGTCCCCCTTCAGTACCCCAAACCCCGAGGCCCATCAGCCCGATCCCTGCCCCGCCTCCTGGCCCAAGGCGCCAAGTCCTCGGGGCTCCGTCTCCAGGCCTGGCCCGGGCTCCCAGGGCCTAAGATTCAACGGGGAGACAGGAAGGGACTATAGCAGCGGGCCGGACACCAGGCGGGCCGGGCGCTCGGGCCGGGCGACTCGCAGCTCCCGTGGCCAGGACTCAGCCCTCCCGCTCTGCCGGCCCGCGCCTCCGCGGCCTGCCCTCACCTGATCCAGGTTCTCGTCGCTGCCGCTATCTTCCGTATCAGAGTCGATCACGACACGGCCTTTCCGCTTCTTTACCATGGTGGTCCCCCGGCTCCCACGCCGGACGCCGCCCGGACTCCCCTCTTGCCCGCCTGCCAGTGGGACCGCCACTGCCGCCACCACTGCCGCCGCCACCGCCGCCGCTCGACCCACACAAAGGCGACCGCGCATGCGCGCTCCGCTCCGCCCCTAGCCCCGCCCCCCGCCTGGCGCACGCCGTTCGCCGGCGCCTGGCGCCCCGCCCCACCCCATCTCCGACGCAGCGCGAGGGGCGGAGCCACGCGCCGCTGGGTTCCGGACCGAAGCTCCCGATCTCTTCCTGCTGTACGGAAGCTTCTGCAGTGTTGCAGTTGTAGGCTGCCCAGGGGTTCCCTACTTACAGCGAATTTGAGCCGCCGGACTAGGCTCTACTCTGAGGAAGCTCATGCATCTCCAGCCTTGGAAAGCGACCTTAAGGACAGCCCCTAGAAATTGCTGAGGGCTTGAGTGGAGAAACCGAGTCGGCCGGCCTGCCTGCCTGGGCTGTTTATTAGTGACAGTCGAACTGCAACCCAAAAAAAATAGGGAAGATTATTCATTCCAACGATTAGAAAATTAGTTTCGGAGATCTCAAATTCATTGTAGGGAAGGAGCACGTGTCGGGGTGTGGGATGAGCTGAGAAGTGGCCCGGGAGCAAAGTTGTAACTTAATGAGCTATGCTAAGGAGTTTCAAGCTCGCTTGAGTGTTCTGTGTCTTTGGTAAGGGACGACAATGTCTTCAACACTGGAAGAGACTGAGAATAGAGAAATAGATGGGTTCTGAATTATTTGTTAGGTAGAATCCCTAGAATTTGAGATAAGTTGTGCGGCAGAGGAGATGGGGGTTGCAGATTCTGATTTAGAAAGGTAAGTGCACCTTTATCAAGATAAAGTATGAAAGAGGTTTGGAAGAGAAGAGGGTAGGAAATGTTTTATGTCAGTTGAATTTGAAGTCATCTGACAAAGGTCAACACTGGAAATGTATTTTTATATATTATGTGCAGCAGGGCTTACATTATTAGGGAGTATAACAGTTTGCGGCTGTTCTCAAGTCTTAGAGCCCCCCATAATTCCAGATACTTGGAAGATTAAAACGGGAAGAACATAAGGAACACAAGTTCAAGGCCTGCCTAAGGCTGCATAATAGGTCCAAGGCTAAGACCCTGTCTCGATCAATCAATATATAAATAAATGTCAGGCAATGGTGGCCCATGCCTTTAGTCCCAACGCTTGGGAGGCAGAGGTGGGCAGATCTTTGAGTTCCAGGCCAGCCTGTCTACAAACCGAGTTCCAGAACAGCAAGAGCTGTTACAAATAGAAATCCTGTCTTGAAAAAAAACAGAGGAGGAAGAGAAGGAAGAGGAAGAAGATGAAGACATAAAGTATTGGATGTAGCTCGGTACTAGTGCTTACGAGCATATATAAGGCCCCAGGTTCAATCTTCATTATTAAAAGCAACAATAACAAATGTTCATGCCTCAAAATAGTAACAGCTCTAGCACTCATCAGTCTGAGGCAGAAGAATCACATATTTAACTGTAACTTAGGCTACATAGCAAAACTCAGTCATTCATATAGATAAATATAGATATGTGTGTAAAACCTATATGTGTGTATATATGTGTACATATACACATATATAATACAATACCATCTATAGAAAAAAACACTGTCTACTGTTAGCTACTTGAAAATATGTTTAGGATTACGTTGAAGGAAACAAACTAAATAAAACCAGGTACCATTTTACTCCTAAAGAGTTTTACCTAAACCCTAGACATCTGTCCCCCAGCATATTCTCAAACAAAGTCCATGGCCAAGATTATCCAAAAGGACCACAGAAGCTCCTGAATTTCTAGGTACCTCTAAGTCTGGTGCCCTCTGGTAAGGACACTTTAAATGTGTTGTTCATCACATGATTGTTGAAAGAAAGCTATAATATAGTCAATGAATTCTAAAGATTGTATTTGAGTGAAATCTGTTGACTTTTAAGTCGTCTACAAAGGGTCTTCTAAGGATTCATGGACAAGTTATTCCTTATAAAAATTAATCAGTGTCTACATTGATGAAATAACTGTTCTCTCTAAATACCTTCTTGAATGCTTTCCAAAATGCTTGTTGAAAGTTTCCAATCGGGGCTGCAAAGGTGGCTCAGCGGTTAAGAGGAGCATCAATTGCTCTTCCAGAGGTCCTGAGTTCAATTCCCAGCAACCACATGGTGGCTCACAACCATCTGCAATGGGATCTGATGCCCTCTTCTGGTATGTCTGAAGACATCAACAACAGCATACTCATATACATAAAATAAATAAATAAATTTTTAAAAAAAGTTTCCAATCAGCAAAATGAGGATAATTGAGGATAATTGAACCTGCTTCCCTGCCTCTCAATCTTTGAGTTCTTAGAAACTTTAAATGAATCATTATATGGAAAGGTTTTCAGAGTACATTCTGAAAAAGTCAACAGTGAGTACATCACTTATAATTGCTCTACTTTGGGAGTAACCAGCCAAAGTGATGCAGACCGGTAATCCCAGCACTTGGGAAGTGGAGGCAGAAAGATTACGAGTTCCAGGCAGGCCTCAGCTATATAGTAATTTCAAAGCTATCCTAGGCCAGATGAAACCCTATCTCAAAGAAGAAACAACCTACTGGAGATCAAATAAGGGCCAGCAGGATAACTCATTGATTAAATGCATTTGCCATGAAAGCCTGACAATATGAACTTGACCCCTAGATCACAAGATCACATCCAAAGTGGAAGAAGAGAAGAAGAGAATTGACTTCCAGAGTTGTCATCTTAACTCCATTTAGGAGCTCTGGCGCGCGCACACACACACACACACACACACGCACACACACACACACACAAATAAAAACATTTTAAATTTAAAAGCCAGGCATAGTGGCTTAGGGCTATAGTTTCAGAACTAAGGGGGGGCAATTAGACATCTCAATGATTTTAAAGTAGCCTGGTCTTCATACTGAGTACTAGAAACAAAGTAAGAAACAATTTTTATTCAAGACTATTCCAGATGTCAAAAGGTTCTCTCTCTCTCTCTCTCTCTCTCTCTCTCTCTCTCTCTCTCTCTCTCTCTCTTTCTCTCTCTCTCTCTCTCTCTCTGAAGTTCTGAAGTGCTTTGAGACATGGTCTCATGTAACTCTTTATGGCCTAAACAGCTGTGTTGATTCTCTTGCCTTCACCTTCTGTGATGGTTTGTATATGCTCGGCCCAAGGACTGGCATTATTAGAAGGTGTGGCCCTGTTGGAGTAGATGTGGCCTTGTTGGAGTAGATTTGTCAATGTGAGTGTAGGCTTGAAGACCCTCATCCTAACTGCCTGGAAGTTAGTATTCTGCTAGCAGCCTTCAGAAGAAGATGTAGAACTCTCGGTTCCTCCTGCACCATGAATGCCTGGATGCTGCTATGTTCCTGCCTTGATGATAATGAACTGGACCTCTGACCCTGTAAGCCAGCCCCTATTAAATGTCCTTTATAAGACTTGCCTTGGTCATGGTATCTGTTCACAGCAGTAAAACCCTAACTGAGACAGCTTCTGAGTGTTTGGATTACAAAATAGAAAACTTTTACAATGTATTGCTTGCTTGAAATATTAAAAAATGAAAAGCAAATATTAAATTTTAAAAATAAAAAACTAAATAAAATAAAAAAGACAAAAACTATGGATTCCTAACAAATGGGCTTGTATTTCTTTCTCTTTTGTTTTTTGAGACAAGGTCTCATATATCCCAGGATGACCTTAAAGTGGCCAAGTAGCTAAGGATGACCTTGAACTTCTGGATCTGCTGCCTCTTCTACTTGAGCTTGGATTATAGGCTTGTCACCACTCCTGGTGAGGGCTTTGCTAGACAAACTACTCTACCAACTGAGCTATATCCAAGCCCTGTTTTCACCATTGCATTTTAAAAAAATAATCGAGATGGTCATTTTTGTTTTGTTAAAGAGGTTTAGCATGGAAAACTCTATAACAATTACAATTTTTAAGGCCAGAGTTACTAAAACAGATGAGAAAAGAACAGATTAAGAGCTCAGAAAAATGTGTGTTCAGAGTTGATATAAATAGGCAATATAAGGAAGAAAACCCTCCCAAAGATTACATTCCAGCGTACCTAGAAGAAACACTAGACCAGTGGTGATAGTAGTACACCTCATTCCAACACATTTCCTCATAGCTTGGGTCAGAAGACACCTTTAAGGAATGAGTTCTCTCCTTCTACCATACATAGGGGGGCCCAGGAATTAGGCTTGATAGCAATTGCCTTTATTTACTGAGCCATCTAGATATCTTTTCTATGCTTTATTTAAAAAAATCAGTGTAGTAACAAATCTGCAAACAGCAGGACCCTCAGGAAGCTGATAAGTCTTGTATCTCAGTAAAATATTCCCTAACAGAAGGAAGAAAGATGGGCTCAGGCTAATGTCTAACTCCAGTGCTAGGGAGCAAAACCAGGTAAATCCAAGGAGATCTTTGGCAAGCCAGTTTTACCAAAATTACTGTGATAAAATAAGGTGGAGCATGATAGAAGACTCCTGACATTGTTCTCTAGAACCTGCACACACCTGTGTGTACGCACTGTGAAATAACTAAAAACAATGTGTAAAGTGGACTGAGTATATAGTTCAGTGCTAGCGTTCTTGCCTATTATGCATGAAAACAAACAAATGAAAACAAAATAATTTCTTGTAATCTGGATTCAAAGTTTCTCAAGTCACGGCACAAACTGAGACCTGCTCTTTAGGATCGTTTTGCAGATGACAATCCTGGCATAGCTGAGTCATGAGAAAAGGGTTTTTGGGACTGGAGAGATGGCTCAGTGGTTAAGAGCACAGACTGCTCTTCCAGAGGTCCTGAGTTCAATTCCCAGCAACCACATGGTGGCTCACAGCCATCTGTAATGGGATCTGATGCCCTCTTCTGGTGTGTCTGAAGATAGCTACAGTGTACTCACATACATAAAATAAATAAATAATTCTTAAAAAAGAGAGAGAGAGAGAGAGAGAGAGAGAGAGAGAGAGAGAGAGAGAAGGGTTTTCATGAGAAAGGCCAGACCTGCACAATACAGGGCAGCTGAGATCCTATTTTTTGTCTCCTGTGTGAGGCAGGATCTCATTGTGTAGCCCAAGTTGGCCTGAAATTCATGCTGCTATTCCTCCTTCAGTCTCCTCAGTGCAGGGATTACAAATATGGCTACCATACTGGGATCCAGGCTGGTGCACCTGCTTTGATCCAACAAGTTCTTAATTTCCCAAACTCCTTTCAGTTCTTACTGTTTTGTTACTGTTTGTTTTCATCCTCATGGTCTAAGATGGAAATCTATCATTAGTAAATTCTGGACTATAACATGGGAGCAAAGAGAAGGGCAGCCTCCTGGCCCCTGCTCTGGGGTGGGGATTCAACCTAGATAGGCAATTGGGTTTTTTTTAAGCACTTGGGAGGCAGAGGCAGGCAGATCTCTGAGTTCTGAGGCAGCCTGGTCTACATAAAAGTTCCAAGATTCACTACATAGGGCTATAGAGAGAAAACCTGTCTCTATTTAAACAAACCAACAAAATAAAAATGTAAAAAACAGCACAAAAATACAGAGAGAAGACACTGAGAAACAGAAAGAAAATGTTTCTGTGTCCTGAGATTGTTTTCTTTTTGTGTGTGTGGTACTGGAGTTTGAACCTAGGCTCTCTTGCGGATTAGGTAAGAACTGTACCACTAAGCTGGTTTTTGATTTTTCAGCTTGAAGGCTGGGTGTAGTGATACATATCTGTAATCTAGAGGTGGGAAGATCACTGTGAGTTCAAGACCAGTCTGGTTTATATACCTAACAAATTGTATGACAACTAGAACCAGTGAGGCAACAAAACAAAATTTTTTATTTTGAGAAAGGTCTGTCATAATTAAGGATTCATTGCTGTGAAGGGACGACATGATCAAAGCAACTCTTATAAGTCAAAAATTTTAATTGAGGCTGACTTACAATATCAGAGGTTCAGCCATTATCATCATGGCAGGAAGCATAGCAGTGTGCAGGCAGATACAATGCTGGAGGAACTGAGAGTTCTACATTTTAATCTGAAAGCAGCCAGGAGGAGGCTCTGATTCCACACTCAAACAGAGTTTGACACTAGGAGACCTCAAAGCCCTCCTACACAGTGACAGACTTCCTCCAAGGACACATCTCCTAATAGTGCTACTTCATATGTTCATTGAAACATATGGATCTATGAGGCCAAACCTATTTAAACCACCACAGTGTCTCTAATTTTTCAGGTGGACTAAAGCTTTCTTAGTTAGCATTTTATTGCTGTGAACAGACACCGTGACCAACGCAACTCTTATGAGTACTTTAATTGGGACTGTCTTATAGGTTCAGAGATTCAGTCCATTATCATCAAGGGTAGAGCATGGCAGCATTCAGGCAAGCATGGTGTAGAAGGAGCTGAGAGTTTTACATCTTCATCTGAAGGTTGCTAGCAGAATGCTGGCTTCCAGGCAGCTAAGATGAGAATCATTGGATCCCATTACAGATGGTTGTGAGCCACCATGTTGTTGCTGGGAATTGAACTCAGGTTGCTGGGACTTGAAGGAGGGAGAGCTTAATCAACTTTGTTAATTATGTTGGAACTCTTCAGCCAGACTCAGTTGAAGACCTCCTTCACCTTGCCATGTCTTCATAATTTCCCATCTCTCTATTCTGTCTTGAGTCCCATAAACATGTGCATGGTTGTCTAATGCTTCAAAAAGCAGCCTCTTCTTGAGTGTAGGCTGTGTAGATCTTATCTCATTCACATATATTGGTGAGGATTGCTGATCTGTGGATCTAAGGAAGATATAAATGATCAATGTTTCTTTGTTGATTTAAGTGACTTGTGTCTGGATCTTGTTGTGGTCAATATTTCTAACAAGCGCTACTCCAGCTACTCCTTGGGATTTTGGATTGGGATATCCTTAAGAAGAGCATTTCTAGCCAACTTTAGCATGTAATGTATAAAAGACTTCAGTGGTCAGCTAACTCTCACGAAGCTTAGCAAACAAGAGAATGGAGAAACTTCTGGAAATTGGGTCTTAATGAGGATAAGCATGCCTCAGTACTCAGGGCCATTAGGACTGCTGGGGGTGGGGAAGGTACTTTGCCATCAATCTTTATAAACTGAGTTCAAGCTTTTGAACCCATGCTATGATGCCCCTAAGCGATCAATGCTAAAAATTAAAATACAATGTTGTTAGTTTTTTTCTTTGTTATCAAATTTCTGGGCCCCAACTTGTGCCCTGAGACAGGTCCAGCCACTCATCCTCAATAACTATACTCCTTCTGAGAGTTGGCAGGCTCCTTTTACACAGGCCATAGCAGGGAAAAAGCAAGCCCAAGACATAGGGTACTTAGCCATGTCTCCTTGAAGCCTCCCACTGAAGGACTAACAGAGCTGTGTCTTCCTATCTCTGTAGTCCCTAACTGAGTTAAGTTCATGTTCTTCAAACCATTGGTTTCACTCTCCTCCACTGCAATGGTCACAGTTCCCCTATTTAGCAATAATGAGCAGAAACGGCACCAAATGATTGAAAAAAAAAAAAACAAATTTTTGCTCAAAAGAGTCCAAAGGTAAACAGGAAGACAAATCCTGATGTATACAGACAGATGAGAGAGACTTACCAAAGATCCTATTTTCTTAAGAATCCCAAACAAAGTCCCAAGTTGATTTTCTGCTTCACCAAGTAGAGGTAAAAAACAGCTGATGAGGGTTGAAGAGATGGGTCGGTGGTTAAGAACACTTTCAGGGTTTGGTTCTCAGCATTCACGTGGTGCCTACAATTTTAAGTTCATTGGTTCTTATATCTTCAGGCCCCTGAGGGTACCAAATACACATGTTGCACTTACATATAGGCAGGAACCAGCCTAGCAAAAATAAAGATACTCTAAAGAGACATTTTGTGTCTCCCAATCTATCAGATTATTTAAAGAATTAACCTCAAAGAAATGGGAGCTTCTCAAGGAATCTTAAGAAAGAAGAAGGAAAAAACAAACAAACAAACAAACCCCCAACTTATCTCTGGGAAACAGATTTTCACAGTTCTTATAGGAAAAATTAGGTGGAGAAACATATTCAAAAGGCTGAGATTTTTATTGGAAGAGTGAGGGGCTTCAACGTTTCCATGGGATGAAAGTTAAACGTGATTAGAGGGACTGTGCCGCGCACGGGGGCGCACACCCACATACCCCTTCATACCTATATACCTATATACTTAGATAGCTACCAGGAAGTTATGGCCTCGAACTCCCAGAGATCCAAATACCTCTGTTTCCACAGAGCTGGAATAAAGGAGTGGACTACCATGTTAGGCCTACTTTTAACTTTTAATTTGTCTTTTTAAATTGTTTATTGAGAATGGATGACTGGTGCTGACTTGGGACACAGGTTGTGAACCCCAAGTTGGAAAACATGCACTAGCTCTGCTGTGTGGATTACATGCGGGCATGATTGAGAAAAGCCAGGATTGGTTGCTATCTAGGTGTACAGTGGCTCTCCAAAGGCAGTTAAGTGGCTTTCTGAAGTCACATAGCGGACAGTTCTCAAGGGACCACAAGGGAAGAAGAGGCACAAGTGGCCAGGTATCTAGAAGTGAAGAGGCGTTAGCAGTGCGGAGATCCTGTTTGATATTGGTATTTACATACGAGGGCGGGGTACAAGAAGCAAAGCGAAGAGCTCGCTCACAAATGACAGGAAATTTCAGAAAGCGAACCGGCTGGAGAACTTTGAGGTCCAAAAGCCTCAGGTCGTCCTATGCTTTAGGATACTTTCCGGTACTCTTGTATGATCTGAAACTCTTGTTTCCTATACGCCTAGTTTGGTACCGGACAGGAAAAGTAGCTGGAACTCTACCGGAAGCGTGGTGAACCGGGCGGGAAAAATAGACGGACTGGGCGGAAGCCGTGTATGCGTCGTCTGAGGAGAGCTGACCCTTCTCATAGGTGGAAACGTCAGGGACGAAGAGTCCAGGAAGAGTACTGGCAGGTGAGGGTTGAGGGGGCCGCCACTCCTCGGGAGCGCCTAGCTTCCGGAGGCTGGGGACGTGGTCAACTCCGCATCAGCCGAGAGGTGAACGCCTGGTCTTCACAGTGAGTTTTGTCTCTGGTGTGTGATCTCGAATAATTTAATTGTGGAATCTCCTTTTCTTTAGTCTTTTTAATTGGAATAATACCCGTCTCAGGATTAGGATTATTGTGAGAAGTCAATAAACACAGGGAGAGTAGTTTCTGGCACATGATAAGCCCTAGATTTAACAGTCGTTTCTGTACGTAGTAATACAGTCATACTGCTAGGAGCGGTGTGGATACCCTATTAAAAACTCACCGTTAGCTTCGGTCCGATGCCACCGGTTACTGAGTTTGACTGAGTTTCTTGCAAGAAATTATTAAACAAAACACGAAGTTGTAGTATTGTTTTAAAAAAAGTAGTAAGACATCTGAAAACAGGGATAAATAATGTTACTCATAATCTCACCA
Organism: Arvicanthis niloticus; assembly: GCF_011762505.2. Taxonomy (NCBI): domain Eukaryota; kingdom Metazoa; phylum Chordata; class Mammalia; order Rodentia; family Muridae; genus Arvicanthis; species Arvicanthis niloticus. The sequence continues at coordinate 90,926,179 of NC_047659.1, read as the reverse complement.
TTTTACCTTCTTACGACTTTAAGCTCTTTCCCTATCAAAAATATTTGTCTTTTTATAATTTTTCTTTTTTTTTTCTTCGAAAAGGGGTCACATAATATCCACCTTGTCCTTGAACTTTGTACATATCAGAAAATGACCTTAAATTCCTAATTCTTGTTTCTCTACTTCCCAAGTGTTGGATTTTGTAGGTTACACCCAAATCTTACCAGGACTTTGATATTTAAAAAGTGTTCTCCATGAGCTGATGCGCTACCTAGGAGGTAGAGGCAGGAGGATCAGGAGTTCAAGACCAACCTGGTCATGTGGGACTCTTACCAAAAAGAAAAAGAGGTACAGAGTCTATTTGTCTGGGCATGGTAACAAATGTCTGTAATCCTAACACTTAGGTTGAGGAAGGAGGATTAGATTCATGGCCTGTGTCTACTGTATTAGAAGCCCATTTTATCAAAATTGCCAGATGACTTAAAGGGACTATAAAGTTTAAGAAGCCCCTTGTTAGAGGGAATTATATAGGCATGATAAAAGCCACAAGATTCAGACCTCTCACACTTGTGGCAAAGACAGAGAAATGTGGAGCTGTTTGTTTAACAAATCCTAAATTTCTAGAGTGCAGAGCATCGGACTGGGACCTGGAGGTACAGCACTGAATAGTCAACCAGTAAGATACTTCCAGCCTGGGTGGGGGGACATTGACAAATGAAAAAGTCAGTAAACTGTAGCCAGGATTCATTGGGAATAATTTATAGGGACACTGTTCTTGGTGTAATTGGATAGTCAAGGACCATTTTACCCCCATGGTGTAACATGGCTAAGCTAAATCTCAAGGGACATGTTATTCAGGTAGAATCAGCAGAGAACATCTTGGCCTAAGGGCAGCAATTAACTAAGGCATGTAGTCCAAAAGATGTTGGTTGGGTCACAAAAGTATTCTGTCTGGTGGGAACACACAATGGATTTGAGATATGGCTGGAAGGGAAGTTGGAGGGATGGCAAAGGAGACCTGGTCTAGTGGAGAAAGTAGATTTTATTGTGAATGTAACAGGGAGCCTCTGAAGGAATCTGTCTGTCATCTGTTAACTGTTTGGTACCGGGGATTATTAAATCCAGGCTTCATGTATGCTCAGCATATACTCCACTGAGCTATCCCACTGCTCTTGTCACAGGGCTACATTTTTGTACTCCCCACTCAGCCTCTAGAAAGGCACAGAGTACAAATCTGATTCTTTCTTCTTGTAACCAATTAAAATCCTTTGAGTATCTGTGTTGTCAGGTGGGGTAGGGTTCACTCTAGTTCAGGCTGACATATGGCCTATTGTGTAGCCCAAGCTGGCCTGAGACTCATCATGTAGCTCATGCTAACTTCAGTTTAAGATGCTCCTGTCAAGGTTTCCCAGGACTTGGCTGTGGGTAACCCTTTGATATAGATTCAAGCACTAACAGGTGGACTAGATTGTTGAGGACTTAAAATATATTGTCGTTGTGTGTGGGTTGTCAGAAGGTAACTTTATAGACTTAGGTCTCTCCTTCCACCTTCATGTGGCTTCTAGGATTTGGCTTAAGTTCTCAGGTTTGAGTGCCAGCACTTCATCTGATAAGTCATCTTACCAGACCCTCCCTCACACCTTTTAGCCTTTTTTTTTTTTTTTTTTTTTTTTTAAATGTTCATTGATGTTTTGCTTGCATGTATGTCTGTGTAAGCCTGTCAGAAGCTCTGGAATGGCAGTTACAGATAGGTGAGAGCTGCCATGTAGGGGCTGAGAATTGAACCTGGGTCCCATGGAAAAGCATCCAGTACTCTTAACTGCTGACCTTGCAAATGAGAGATTCTTGTTTGTTGTGTGTGCTTGTTCTTGCCATGTGTTAACTTGCATTGGAGTCTTTTGTTTAGAAGTGTTCTGTGGTGCTGGAGATAGGTAGAAGGAGAGAGCTGACATCACACAGTTGTCCTCTCTCCTCTACCCATGTATCACAGTGCCACAGCATAGCAGCCACATACTTGGTAAGTATTATCTACAGGGTGACAGGCTCAAAGGTCATAGATCTTTGTTTTTATATAATTTTTGGACCAATACCTCGAGTTAGGATGGGAGAAAGACAAAAAACTAGTGTTGTATATTTTATTTCCTCCCAGGGCTGGCTGGAGTAGGGGGAGGAGGGACTGTTCTGACTTTCTGGTGTACTCCTTAAATGTTGGGATTACAGGCAAAGTTGATACTTGTCATTAGAACTGTGGGAGTAAATTTGCTAGTGTCTAGTGAAAGGACTCAAGGCCAGGGGTTTAATTCCACTTTCAGTACTGGGTAACATTGTGACTTTAGGCAGGTCTCTTGGTGTGTTTCCTACAGATAGGAGATAACTCACTGGTTATTTGCCTCATAGGATTCCCCTTCCTTCCTTCCTTCCTTCCTTCCTTCCTTCCTTCCTTTCTTTCTTTTTTTTCTTCCTTTCTTTCTCTCTTTCTTTTTAAGTTTTTAAAAAGATTTATTTATTATATTTATTATGAGTACACTGTAGTTGTTTTCAGACACACCAGAAGAGGGCATCAGATCCCGTTACAGATAGTTGTGAGCCACCATGTGGTTGCTGGAAATTGAACTCAGGACCTCTGGAAGAGCAATCAGTGCTCTTAACTGCTGAGCAATCTCTTCAGCCCTGATTCTTTCTTTTTAATTAAAAAAATTATTTGTATGTATACATGATAGGTATATACAGGCACATGTGCTGTGGGGAACAGAGGAGAATATTGTGGCTTTAACTCTCTCTTTCCACTTTTAGGTAGGTTCTGGGAATTGAACTCAGGTAGCCAGGCTTGTTCAGCAAGCATCTTTAACCACTTGCTAGTCCTTGTTTCACATGGTTCTTATGTGGATTAAATGAGATAATATATGTCAGAAAATCTGTAAATATTAACAGTGAAGTTTAAATGTGGTGGTATCATTTAGGTCTCCCATTTCCCCTTTTTCTTTCTTACTTTTTTTGGTTCTTCAAAATGGGGTCTTATATATTTGGGAGTGAACTTGAATTTGTTATGTAGCCAAAATGACTTCCTGCTCTTACTGCATCTGCCAAGGCTGAGGGTACAGTCTCTCACCACCAAGCCCTGCTTAGACCTGCCTTGAATGTGCTCAGATAATAACTGACCGAGCCTGCAGATTCGTTAGACACAAAGATCTTTGGGAATCTCTTGAAGTGCAGTGAGTCAGAGAGCCACCTTGTGACTGGCATTCCATCTCAACCTCAGAAGAAACTGAGGACAGACAGGGGCCTAACTTCTGAAGAAAGAGAATGCTCAAAAGACCAGCTGGTTTCTGGGAGAGCAAACTGTTTTGTTTTGTTTTGTTTTGTTTTGAGACAGGGTTTCTCTGTGTAGCCCTGGCTGTCCTGGAACTCACTCTGTAGACCAGGCTGGCCTTGAATTTGGAGATCTGCCTGCCTCTGCTGACTGAGTGCTGGAATTAAAGGCGTGAGCCACCACCAGTGGCTGTGGGGGCAAACTGCTTTATTGGGTTTAGTAGTATGAAGCCTCACTGCTTGAATATTCACAACCTAACAGGTAAACAGAACCGAAGATCAGCCCTGACTTTCTGCCCCTGAGTGATGCTTATTAGCCTCGCTCTTCGTAGATGAAGTGCTAATGTCCAGAGCCACGAGGCCCAGGCTCTCAGCTGAATTGCTTGAGTGGTTTACTTCTTAGAACTTATTATTTCTTTAAAAAATCTATAAGAAAAAGATTTAATAAAAAAATTAAAACCCAGGGCTGGAGAGATGGCACAGCAGTTAAGAGCACTGACTGCTCTTCTAGAGGTCTTGAGTTCAATTCCCAGTTAACTACATGGTGGCTCACAACCATCTTTAATGGAGTTTGATGCCCTCTTCTGGTGTGTCTCAAGATAGCAACAGTGTACTCATATACACAAAATAAATAATTAAAAAAAACACAAGGAAAATCTGTCTTAAAGTCAATTACAACCTCCTTTTTTAAAAAGATGTGTTTGTTTATTTTATGTATGTGAGTGCACTGTAGCTATCTTCAGACACACCAGAAGGTATCTAATCCCATTACAGATGGTTGTGACCCACCATGTGGTTGCTGGGAATCGAACTCAGATCCTCTGCAAGATCACTGTTGGCTTGCTCTTAACCACTGAGCCATCTCTCCAGCCCCCTCAACACAACCCCTTAAGGTAGCTTGTGCCACACACTTGAGTAATTTGGGGGCCCATCATCAGCTCTGTGAAGCTAAGGCTGTGCTTTTCATTATGCTGGTAGTTTTGTTTAGTGACAGGCCTCATGTAGTTCAACTGGCCTTGAACTCAATATGTAGCTGAAGATGACTTTAAACTCCTGATTATCCTGCCTTCGTCTTCTAAGTGCTAGGGTTACAGGCATGTGTCACCAGACTTAGCTATATAATATATAATATATTTTTGCAATTAGTAGTCTGCTTGTAACAAATAGCCACTGTTGAGTAAATTGGGAAAAAACTATGAATGTCATAATACACGGTCTCTGTTGAGTTTGAACTTCTAATGCATTTGTTCATTGCTCTGCTGAAACTGGTGTTTCTTTTGTTATAGGTGGAATTGGACTGATTGCTGAAGCTTGTTTTCTCAGCCCAGGCAAATTTTTACATTTTTACGTTTTTCTTACAATGGCTTCTATTCACAAATTACTGACTGGTACTCATATTCATAGACACTTCCTGAGGCCAGGGGCTATATTACCTCCATTTGTGGGTAGTCATTTTGTAGACTATTCTTCCAGTAGTCTTCAGAAAAAAGTGGCTTCTGCTGACAGAGTCTCCCAGCAGGGAAAGACTGCAGAGGACTTACAAGGACACGACCGCAAAGAAGTTGCTTTGGATGTACCTTCTGACAGGACACCTGAAGTTAGTTTTGATAAAATAATAAGAGATGAAGCAATGGAACATTTTAGACGTTTGAAGGATGAAATTGTAGCTCATTTGAGAGGGCCAGATGGCCGCTCACTACAGGAGGTCATAATGGAACAAGCCAGGGTTGTCTGGCAGTTTCGTGAGAAAGAAGATTTGGATAAGTGGACAGTGACTTCTGATAAGACAATTGGAGGTAGAAGTGAAATATTCTTGAAAATGAGCAAGAACAACCGAAGTGCCCTGCTTTATGGAACTCTGAGCTCTGAGGCTCCTCAGGATGGGGACAGTAACCAAAGTGGATACTGTGCGATGATCTCCAGGATTCCAAGGGTAGGTGAGGCCTGTTTTCTAGTGACTTTGATTATAGCATGAACTATAATAGACACTTGCTCTTCTGTAAGTGAACACATCTGGTTTGCTATATACAGGCATCTTGCCTTATATAGAGATAAGTAACTACTTGGCCTTACTGTAAAAGGGGGCTGTGGTTCCTTGTTTCTGGACAGTATTTTGGGTTTGAGAAGAATGGTGCATCTGAGAATCCTGAGAAAATAGACTTTGAAAGAGGAGATTGCTATCTCCAGCTTGGACCAAAGTAGGGTCACCCTGTGGCCTTTGTTTTTGGTTTTAAGTCAGGGTCTCTCATGCAGCTCAGGCTGGCCTTGAGCTAACTGTAGCTGAGGATGACCTTGAACTCCTGATATTCCTGCCTTGACCTAAATGTTGGAATTAAGGGATGTGCCACTTCATCTGGTACTTATATTCATATTTTACATTATTTTGCTGGGGACTGCAGAGATAGTCCAGTCAGTAAAGTCTCTGCCATACAAGCACGATGACCTGAGCTTGGGTCTCCAGTACACGTGTAAGAATTTGGGTGTGGCACTGTGCACCTATCAGTAACAAACAGTTGCGTATGTGTGTGTAATGGCTGTGTATACACATCTGTTGTTACTTCTCTGTGTCTGTTATGCTAACTGTGGATACACACTACTGGACTCTAGTACCATGTGGTTTATTCTAGCCTTTCATCTCTCATCTTTATCTCCCCTAATAGTGAGAAATCTTCGTCCTATCACTGTCCACTCTCTAACCCCAGGAATGTATTATGCAGCTTTGGAAGTTTTCTAGTTGTGTTCCCCAAATTAGTCTTTGAACTCCTGGGCTTAAGTGACCCTCCATTGCCCACTACCTTAGCATATGGAATTATAAGTATGCACCACCATGCTTCATGTTTATTCTGTATTGAGGACCAGGGCCTTCAGCATTCCATGCAGGTATCAGAAGCATAGCCATATTCAGCCCCTGTTTCATGATTCTTAACCCAAAACCTTGTCAGAAATCACATTAGAATGCAGTACTTATCCTGGGCCTGGTGGTGCAGGCTTATAATCCCAGCAGTGTGGGAAAGCAGGAGTTTTGCCAAACCAAGGCCTGCCTAGGCTACTGAGTAAGTTCAGGCCCAGCCTATGCAAATAAGGGAAATCATATCTCAGAATAAAAACCTTGGGTGTAGTAGTAAATTCTTGTACTCACTACATTTGGGAGGAGGCAGGAGGATTGGGAGTTTAAGGTTATTCTGAGTTATGTTGTGAGTTCTAGGCTACAGGAGGCACCCTCTCAGAAAGCTACAAAGCCAAAGGAAGGCGAGAGACACAGCAGGTCTATGAAGTGCTTACTTGTTCAAGGCCCGATATCCAATCAGTATTCCCATATTAGGAAACAACAGAAAACAACATTGCTTTACTAATTCTTTTCTTTTTTTTCTTCCTTTCTTTCATTTGTTCATTCTTTGGTTTGGTTTGATTTTTTTGTTTTGTTTTTGTTTTTTTGAGACAGGGTTTCTTTGTGTAGCCATGGTTGTCTGGGAACTTGACTAGGCTGGTTTAGAACTCACAGAGACCCATTTTTCTCTGCCTCCCAAGTCCTTGGATTGAAGCTGTGTGCTGAGAACACAGTGTTTAAATACAAGGTTTCTTTTGTTTTAAGTCTTAAGGTTTCTGGCTAGAGCTGCAGGTAGATGCAGCCACACCTAGGTTTGATGTGGGTGCTAGGGGTCTGAACTCCAATCCATATGCTTTTGCAAGAAGCACTGATCCATTTTTTCAGCCTCATGATTTACAAAACTTGAGCTTGATTTTTGATGGGGCAAGACATTTGTCATAAAATAGACCACCCAAAATTTATTATTCCTTAACCAGGGAAGAAAAGTACATTTATTTCCATTCAGTAAACACAAATGAATGACTGTTATACAGAAACACTGTTCTAGGTTAATCATGCCTTGAACATTACCTTAGAAACATATGTCAATATGATTGTACTAGAATAATGATGAACAGGTTTATTTTGCAAAATATACATAGAATGCCATATTAGGTGGACAAGATGGTTCAGTGGGTAAGGTACTTGCTGCTAAACTGGAAGACGCTAGTCCAGTCTCTGGAACCCATATGGAAAAAAGAAAGACTAACAAAAGTTGTCCTCTGGCATCCGTATGTGCTCCTTCCCCCAACATTAAACAACCTGCTGACTTGGTGATGGCTCATGTTTTCTCACAGTGCAGAATGAACTAAACAGCTTGCTTTGCTGTACCTCAGGGTGCTTTTGAGAGGAAGCTGTCTTATGATTGGTCCCAGTTCAATACTCTGTATCTCCGAGTCCGTGGGGACGGCCGGCCTTGGATGGTGAATATCAAGCAAGACACAGACTTTATCCAGAGAAAAAATCAGATATACAGTTACTTCATGTTCACCCGTGGGGGGCCCTACTGGCAGGAAATCAAGGTAAAATTTCAGTTCTTCACTGTCAGGAAAATGGAATCTATTGAAATTATGGTTACATTGTAGTTTTCTTTTTCATACTAATAATTTTTATATAAAATAGAGGCAGAATGAATAGAAGTAAGAGGACCTTGGAGGGGCTGGGCTGGAGAGATGGCTCAGCGGTTAAGAGCACTGATTATTCTTCCAGAGGTCCTGAGTTCAATTCCCAGCAACCACATGGTGGCTCACAACCATCTGTAATGGGATCTGATGCCCTCTTCTGGTGTGTCTGAAGACAGCTACAGTGTACTCATATAAATAAAATAAATTGGGCTGGAGAGATGGCTCAGCAGTTAAGAGCACTGACTGCTACAGTGTACTCATATAAATAAAAATAAATAAATAATATTTTAAAAATAAATAAATCTTTTTAAAAACAGAGGATCTTGGGGGGAAGATTTAAAAGATTAATTAAGATTTAAAAGACAAATGATTTTTTTTTTCAATTAATAAAAATGAGCTAGGTATGGTAGCACATGCCTTTTTTTTTTTTTTTTTTTTTTCTCGAGACAGGGTTTCTCTGTGTAGCCCTGGCTGTCCTGGAACTCACTCTGTAGACCAGGCTGGCCTCGAACTCAGAAATCCACCTGCTTCTGCCTCCCAAGTGCTGCCCGGCAGTAGCACATGCCTTTAATCCCAGCACTCTGGAGGCAAAGGTAGGCAGGTCTCTCTGAGTTTGAGCCCAGCCTGGCCTACATAGCAAGTTCTAAGACAGTCAGGGCTATATGGAGAGACCCTAATTTAAAAATCTTAATTTATGTATATATGTGTCCTAGTTAAGATCACTGTTGCTATGGGGAAACATCATGACCAAAGCAAGTTGGGAGGAAAGGTCTGTTTCACTCACATCCCTTCCAACACTCATCATCAAAAGCAGTGAGGACAGGAACTCAAGCAGGGCAGACAGGGACCTGGAGGCAAGAGCTGATGCAGAGGCCATGGAGTGGTGCTGCTTACTGACTTGTGTCTCATGACTTGCTCAGCCTGCTTGCTTATAGAACCCAGGACCACCAGCCGAAGAATGGCCCCACCCACAATGGCCTGGGCCCACCCCTATCAACCACTAATTAAGAACATGCTCCATAGGCTTGCCTATGTCCTGACCTTGGGGAAGCATTCTCTCAATTGCTGTTCCCTCCTCTCTGATGACTGTAAGTTGAGTCAAGTTGGCATAAAACTAGCCAACAGTATGTTAACTTACTAGCCAATACATTTGTGTGTCAGTGAGGAGAAGGATGTGTGAATGTAGGCAGATGCTCTACCACTGAGCTATATTCTTGTCTCATTAAAAAAAAAAAATCAATCGACCGGGCGGTGGTGGTGTACGCCTTTAATTCCATCACTTGGGAGGCAGAGGCAGGCGGATTTCTGAGTTCGAGGCCAGCCTGGTCTACAGAGTGAGTTCCAGGACAGCCAGGGCTACACAGAAAAACCCTGTCTCGAAAAACAAAACAAAACAACAACAAAAAATCAATCAAAATCAAAAGATTTGACTTTTTCCTGTGGTACAAGTAGCCAGCATCCTCCCACCTTCACTCCATTCTAGGGTTGCAGCCAGCCTGAAGCTCTCACTTGCCATGAGAATACTTCACAGCCCAGCCCAGAGCTTTATTTTTTATTTTGAGGTAAGGTATCACTAAATTGCCTGTGCTGGCCTAGAACTGTCATCTTCCTTTAACTCTTAAGTAGCAAGGATTCACAGGCCTGATGGGCGTATGTGTGTGTCTGTATGTGTGCAAGCACGCGTGCCTATTGTCTACCTTTGGTCTAAGGTAAAGTGGTGAACTACTTTCAAATTTACAGTAGTGTAAAAACAGAACACCTCAGAAAACTGCAGTTTTAATCCAAAGAGCTGGCCATTCTTATACATGAATTTTTTTACTTACTTTCTTACCTACTTATTGAAATGTGGTCATGTTATGTTGCTAAAGCTAGCCTTGAACCAGTGAATTTAGGTAATCCTTCTGCCTTAGTCTCTGGAGTAGCTGGGATGATAGCTTTTAGCATATGTAAAATATTTAGATATGGACATTAAATATTTATTGTTGTGGTTCCAGCAGATGCTCAAGTGTTCATGTTCCAGCTCTGAAATAACTGATCTCTTTTTTCCAGATTCCTTTCTCCAAATTTTTCTTTTCAAATCAAGGAAGGGTACGCGACGTCCAGGGCCCACTTGTACTGGACAAGGTAATGTTTCCACTCCAAATGAGGCCTTCCTTAGTGAACTACAGTTGTTGTGAGGTCCAGCTCAGTCTGTTTTGCAAGGATGGCAGATGACAGATTAACATTCCTGCGCAGGCTCCTCTATGAGGACAGAAACTGACTTGGACCTCTGTCCTGGGGGGTGTTAGTTGTTTTGTTTTCAGTACACTTCATTTTATTTTAGCTTTGTGTAAGAGCTCAGAACTTCCAGGAGATGCCATTGAGAGGCCATGCTGTATTGCTGTCTTAGTGGACTACTTGAAGGGGGTGGGGAGAAGCAGTCACCTAATTTTGCTGGGGCACCCCTGTAAATCCCAGCGCTTGAGGAGTGAAGGAGGAGGATCAGGAGTTAAAGGCCAGCTGTGGCTATATATCAAGTTCAGGGCCCTGTCAGGAAAAAAAGAAAGCAGTCTTGTATTTGTTTTGTTTGTTTGTTTGTTTGTTTTTTCTTTTTGAGACAGGGTTTCTCTGTGTAGCTCTGGCTGTCCTGGAATTCACTCTGTAGACCAGGCTGGCCTCCAACTCAGAAATCCACCTGCCTCTGCCTCCCAAGTGCTGGGATTAAAGGCGTGTGCCACCACTGCCCGGCACGTATTTATACTTCTTATAGTATGGCAAATGAAAAGTGTACCATGCTAAGGGCTGGTGGTAGGAAGGCTCCGTAGTGATTTAGGAAGGACATCCCTACATCAGCACATGAGATTCTAATCCATCTCTCATTTTATGTTTAGATCTCTTCTATAGGATTCACTCTGTCTGATAAGGTGGATGGACCATTCTTCCTGGAAATAGATTTCATTGGTGTGTTTACTGATCCAGCCCATACAGAAGAATTTGCTTATGAGAATTCTCCAGCTCTTAACCCAAGACTCTTCAAATAGAGAACTGGAGACTTAAGTAAAGTGATGGTCACAAGACAGACAAAGCCTGTCTGTCTACCCGGCCCCTACTTATTTAATGGCCTCTCAGTGGAATCTCCTAGAAGTTCTTCTGGTTGCTTACATAAAGCTAAAATAAAAGAAAACACACTGAAAACAAAATAAAGCCTTTCTGCCTACCATCTCCCCTCAGCCTTTCTCTGCTGTCCTGGAAACTGAAATTGAATACAGAGCCTTGTGTATGTGAGACAGACATGAGCTATACTCCCGTCCCCAAGTGAGCATTTATTTAATGTGGTAATGAGTGTTGTTATATGTTCCTTAACATTAAGTGCTGGTGCTAAGAGAGCAGGTTCTTGGCCCAGCATGAAACCAGGGCTTCAGCTTATAGAGAGAGGCACAGTGTAAGGAACACATTTGCTGGGAAACTTCCCATAGGAGATTGTCCTTTGTAAGGAGACTGTTTTCAAATAAGGCTCTGGTGCAGCTGTGGCTGGTTTTCTACCACGTTGTCCCTTTGTTTCCTAATTGACCTTTGAGGAAAGGAGTCTGTTAAACAATGTGAAGACAAAAGTCATTGGGAAATTGCTTGCCTTCAAAGACATGAGACTAGTTCTTACTCTCAGGGGCTACATAGCTGTTGGTGATAGGAGAGACAGACTGTGGCTGCTCAAGAGCCCCATTCATTTAAAAATGCCACAGAGGGAGCTGCAGAGGCAGCTCAGCTCACAGTGCTGACTGCTCTAGAGAGTACCCAGGTTCTGTTCCCAGCACCCAGATGGCAGCATTTTGGGTTGATTTCCAGGGGTTCTGAAGCCCTCTTTTGGCCTCCAATGGTACCAGTCTCACATGTGCACAGACATACATCCCTATATATTAAATGAAAAAAATTAAAAGGCTTATTTTTATTTTATGTGTATTGGTGTTTGCCTGCCTGTGTTGTCTGTGCACATGTGTATACAGATGCCCATGAAAGTGAGAAGAGGGTGTTGGATTCCCGGGAACCCGAGTTACAGACTATTGTGAGCCAGACCACACTAGGCCCAGCCTTAGCTTGGAGACCAACCTCGGCAAGGGGTGTTTGGGAGTGGTGAAAGTAACAACTCGAAGTCAATCCTGGGGTACAAACTGACAGCCTTCTGTTCTGCTTGACAGCTCTCCAGAGCGCTCATCAAGACAGCTCAGCTCTTGTAGACCAAAGCCCAGTCTTATCAATTAAATTGTCCTCTTATGGATTCCATGGCCTGTATTCACACATACATATACTCACACACAAATACACATAATTAAAAATTAAACTTTTTTGTTTTGTTTTGTTTTTCGAGACAAGGTTTGTCTGTGTAGCCCTGGCTGTCCTGCAACTTGCTCTGTAGACCAGACTGGCCTCAAACTCAGATCCACCTGCCTCTGCCTCGTGAATGCTGGGATAAAGCCATGTGCCACCACTACTAGGCTTAAACATTACTTTAATAAAGGTAGGGGTGGGGGGTTTAAACCAAGCCTGGAGGTAGGTCTACAATACCAGATGCTTGTGGGAGGGAGGCAAAAGTTTAACAAATTCAAGATCAGCCTGAGCTATAGAATGAATTCAAGGCCAGCCTGGGCCTCTTAATGAGACCCTGTCTCCAAATGGAGAGATAGAGGGCTTGGGGTGTAGTTCAGTGGTAGAGAGCTTGTTTAGTGTGAACGGCTCTGGGCCTATTTTCCAAAGGTGCAAAATCACCTTTACCAGTGGAAAACTGCTCCAGTTTTCCCATACTCTTACCATTATGTGTTTTGTGTATATGAATGTGGTGTAGGTATGCATATGTCATGACATGCACGTGGAGCTCAGGTGTTTTGGTGTTTTTGGAGACAGGGTTTCTGTGTAGCCCTGGCTGTCCTAGAACTTTAATGTAGATCAGGATGGCCTCAAACTCAGAGATCTGCCTGCCTCTGCTTCCTGAGTGCTGGAATTAAAGGCGTAACACCACTACTGCCCAGACACAACCTCAGATGTTAAGCTTCAGCTCTCACACTGTTTGAGGAAGGGTCTTAATCTGATACTCTGCATGTCAGGCTAGCTAGCTGGCAAACTGCTAGGGAGTCTCCTCTCTGCCTCCGGTTGCTGTATTGCTAGAATTATAAGTGTGTACTAGAGTATTCAAGGCAGAAACATGGTCCACTGAACCATTTTCTGTTGTTACTTTGATACAGGGTCTTACTGTGTCAGGCCCAGGGTGGCTTTGAACTTGCTTCTGACTCCCCAGTGTACTCTCAAGTGCTGGGATTGTTATAGAATACTTTTGTCCATGACTTCCTACCATTTTCGTGGCTGGCTTTAAACTTGTGATCTTTTTGGAGCCAACACATCCATCTTAAAATTTTTTTATTGGATATTATATTTATATTTCAGATTTTATCCCCTTACTCCATTCCCCCACCCCCCACTCCATCTCCCCATCTTAAAATTCTTTAAAAAATGTTTTAGGCCTGCCTTGTCTACCATAGTGAGCCCAAGAGCAGCCATGTTATATAGAAATCCACTGTGTAAATAAACAATGAAATTTTATTACACTTTTTTTGTTTAGGAGTACATGCGGAAATGAGAGGACAGATGTGAGAGTCATCAATAAGTTTAGCAGCAAAACCCACTGGTTGTAAATTTATTTACACTTAGCTTCTTTGATGTCATATCTAAGAAGTCATCAATTCACCCAAGATCACTCTTATATTTTATATAAATATTTATACTACAAGAAGTAACCAAACTGGCAACTTTTTGAGGCTTGGCACGCAAATGGTCCAGGCTGCATTCAGTGCAGCGAAATATCCCCACCCACGGACTCCCGTGCTAAGGTTTGCACAGCCGCCATGAGTTACATCAGTCTGCCCACCGTGCTGCCCAGCTCCCCCAGCAAGACCCAGGGGCAGATCCAGGTGATTCTCGGACCCATGTTCTCAGGGAAAATCACGGAGCTGAAGAGAAGAGTCTGGCGCTTCCAGATTGCCCAGTACAAGTGCCTGGTCATCAAGTATGCCAAAGACACACGCTATAGCAACGTATAGCTTCTCCAGACGATTAGAACACCGTGGACGCACTGCCTGCCTCCATGCTGCGGGATGTGACCCAGGAGGCCTTGAGTGTGGCTGTCATTGGCATCGATGAGGGGCAGTTTTTCCCTGACATTGTGGATTTCTGTGAAATGATGGCTAATGCAGGCAAGACAATGATTGTGGCGGCGCTGGATGGAACCTTCCAGAGGAAGGCTTTCAACAGCATCTTGAACCCGGTGCCCCTGGCCGAGCGTGTGTGCATGGAGTGCTTCCCAGAAACTGCCTACACCAAGAGACTGGGCCTGGAGAAAGAGGTGGAGGTGATTGGCGGAGCAGACAAGTATCACTCCGTGTGCCTTTAAGAAGTCTTCAGCACAGACTGCTGGGCTGAAGAGAACAAAGAGAACTGCCCGGTGCTGGGGCAGTCTGGGGAGGCCTAGGCTGTCAGGAAGCTCTTTGCCCCTCAGCAAGTCCTACAGTACAACTCTGCCAACTGAGGGGACCTGAAGGCCTGCCAGCTCCTACCCCAGGTTGGACTCTCAGGGGCAGGGTCTGCCATTCCTAATGGACATTGTACCCTGGACAGGCTCATCATCTGCTTGCTGAAGCCTTTTTTTTTTTTTTTAAGTTCTATTCTTGGTTGCTGAGATGCCTCAGCACAGACTGGAGCTCAGACCCTGCCTGGTGGCTAGGGTCCCACATTCAAAGGTGAGGACAGAGCTGCCCAGCATTGTGGCACTGGCGGTGCTAGCTTCTTCCTTGTTGGTGGCTTTCACTGCTGGGTTGCAGTCTCAGAGCCCCATGCCTTACCAAGGCTCCAGCCCTTGCACAACTCCCCCACTTGTGCCTAAACATGACCTAGGCTGCCACTATGTCCCCCAGAACTAGCCATTGACATGAGCCAAGAGAATATTTTTCTTGTGCTCCGTTGTGCAAAGTGAACAATATTAAAGTTTACTACTTAATGAGAGAGAGAAAAAAAAAAAAAGGAACAAAACTGAACCCATTTTGAATAAAACTTCTATTTTGAATAGGGGTCAAATAAAGTTTAAGTTCCCAAAATCTTCTGGGGTAACTGACATTCTGTTTGACAGAAAGAGACATTTTTGTGGGTAACTGACATCCTACTTGGCAAGTTGAGACATGAATGTAAGGCAAGTTGAATAACCCAACCAATGGGAACAGGGTAAGTGTACCACAACGACATGTTCCTAAGGAAATCCCCTCCCCCTAAATCCTGACTGATGGAATAACTTGGCACAGATGTTAATAGTTTTGAAGCTCAAAGATTCTGTTATACTGAGTATTATACTGAGTATAATAAATTTTTCTCATTTACCTAAATTCTAAGATGAACATTCGAAGATGCAGTCAGCTGCTACATCTTGCTGCGGTCCCTGACCACTCAGTTTTTGCTGCCTAATTCAAATAAATATTTTGCTTTGCTGGGCTCTTGTGCCTGCTTGGGTTGTTTTGATTTCTTCCCAGGTGGTGGTGGTGGTGGTGGTGGCGGCGGCGGCGGCGGCAGCACACGCCTTAAATCCCAGCACTCAGGAGAAAAAAGCAGCTGGTACTCTTTAGTTTAAGGCCGTCCTGCTCTTACAGAGGCAAGTTCCAGGACAGCCATGGTTACATAGAGAAGCTCTGTCTTGTAAGAAAGGTTTATGGGGCTGGAGAAATGCTCTTCCAGAGGTCCTGAGTTCAATTCCCAGCACCCACATGGTGGCTCACAGCCATCAGTAATGGCTAATGCCCTCTTCTGGCTGGTCAGTGTACATGTAGATAGAGCACTCAAACATAAAGCTTTAAGAAAGAAAGAAAAGAAAGAAAGAAAGAAAGAAAGAAAGAAAGAAAGAAAGAAAGAAAGAAAGAAAGAAAGAAAGGAAGGAAGGAAGGAAAGAAAATAGTCTTGGAACCTTCATTAGAGCCAGATAGCCAGAAACACTTTATAGACTATAATTTTATTGTTACACTTATCTTTGTAACAAAACTACAACTTTGATCCTTGTACCTTGTAGTAAAGTTGAGAAGTATTCTACCATTGTATTTCTTTCTTTCTTTCTTTCTTTCTTTCTTTTTTTTTTTTTTTTCAAGACAGGGTTTCTCTGTGTAGTCCTGGCTGTCCTGGAACTCACTTTGTAGACCAGGCTGGCCTCGAACTCAGAAATCCACCTGCCTCTGCCTCCCAAGTGCTGGGATTAAAGGTGTGCGCCACCACCGCCCGGCCCTACCATTGTATTTCTTAAGATTTTGATTATTTGTATTTCCATACAAATTTTATTTCAGCACAAACAATGAACAAAAAGAAAAAAATAGATTGATAAAAATTGTATTCACGCTGGGCAGTGGTGGGGCATGGCTTTAGTCCCAGAGTGAGTTCTGTGAGTTCGAGGCCAGCCTGGTCTATAGAGTTCCAGGACAGCCAGGGCTACAGAGAAAAAAAGTACTCAGTTTATAGATCAATTTTGAATGTTTTAATTCTAATCTCTTGTTATTATAGAGACATGAAAATTTTAATTTAGATCTTTAGTTTCAGCAATATTTTATAGTTTTTCAGTGTAGAAATCTTCACTCTAGTTTGAGTATGAAATCTCTCTCAAAGACTATAGGTTTGATTATTGCCTAAGGTGCCATTGGGATGTAATATTCCCTGTTTTTGTAGTTTTGAGACAGGGCCACAGTATATAGCTTTGGCTAGAATGGAACTCACAGCAATCCTGCCTCTTGGTTCCAAGTATTAAAATACTGGCTACTAAAAGTATGAGCCACCTGTGGTGGTTTTGATGAAAATGGCTCCCACAGACTCATATATTTGAATACTTGGGTGATTGGTTGGTGGAACTGTTTGGGAAGGATTGGGAGGTATAGCTTTAGTGAGGAGCTCACTATAGGTGGGCTTTGATGCTTCAAAAAGCCTAGGTCATTCATTGTTTTCTCTATCTGTGGATAAGGATTTAAGTAAGCTCTCAACTACTGCACCAGCAACATGCCACTGTATATGCCTACCTGCCATGTTCCCTGCTATAGTAGTCATGGACTCTAACCCTCTGGAACCATAAGCCCCAAATTAAACACTTTTGTAAGGAGCCTTGGTCATAGTGTTTTGTCTCCCACCAAACCCAGTTTAATGGATCCCACCCCACTCACTCCGGCCCAAAGGTTTTTATTTATTTATTATATGTAAGTACACTGTAGCTGTCTTCAGACACCCCATAAGAGGTCATCAGATCTCATTACAGATGGTTGTGAGCCACCATGTGGTTTCTGGGATTTGAACTTATGACCTCCAGAAGAGCAGTCAGTGGTCTTTTTGTTTGTTTTTGTTTTTGTTTTTTTTTTTTGTTTGTTTTTTTGTTTTTTGAGACAGGGTTTCTCTGTGTAGCCCTGGCTGTCCTGGAACTCACTCTGTAGACCAGGCTGGCCTTGAACTCAGAAATCCGCCTGCCTCTGCTTCCCAAGTGCTGGGATTAAAGGTGTGTATCACCAATGCCCGGCTGCAGTCAGTGCTCTTAACCACTGAGCCATCTCAACAGCCCTGATTTTTTTTTTTAAGATTTAATTTTTAAAGCTATGTGTATATGTGTAGGCATATGCCCATGAGTGCTGGGTGCCCATGAAGACCAGAAAAGGATGTGGGAACCCCTTTATCTGGAGTTATAGGCAGTTGTGAGCTGCCTGATTTGGGTCCTAAAAATTGCAGAGTCCTTTGCAAGAGTAGTACATACCTGCTGGTGATGTGGCAGTGCACACCTCAGAGTTCCAGGACAGCCAGGGCTATAGAGAAAAAGGTAGTACAGGCCCTTAACCATTGGACTATCATCCAGCCTTTTGTTTTGTTTTTCGAGACAGGGTTTCTCTGTGTACCCCTGGCTGTCCTGGAACTCACTCTGTAGACCAGGCTGGCCTCCAACTCAGAAATCCGCCTGTTTCTGTCTCCCAAGTGCTGGGATTAAAGGCGTGTGCCACCACCGCCTGGTGAGCCTTTATTTTTTGTTTTTGATTTTTTTTTTTCTTCTTCTGAGAATCAAACCCAGGTCCTTATGCATGATAGGCAAGAGCCCTGCCACTGAGCCACACCACCCAGTCCTGTAGTTTAAAATATGTGACTGAGGCAGACAGTGAGCTTCTGATCCTCCTGCCTCTACCTCCTGAGTACCGAACTATAGGTTTATACTACCACATTCAGCTCAGCTTTATTGATTTATAGTATATATAACTAGAACTGCTGGCTACTAACCTTGTTATCTTACTATTTCTGATAGTAAGTTGCAAGGCCTTAAATTCAAAATGCGGTACTGAAGGGAAAAAGAAAAACACTTTATAGCCAGGAATGATGATATACATCTAACTCCGCACTCACCTGGGAGGTAGAGGCAGGGGGATCAGGAGTTCAAGGTCATCTTCAGATACAAAATGAGTTTGAGGCCAGTTTGCCCTACATGAGACCCTGCCTCAATAGTTGTGGAGAGAAGTGGGTGGAGGAGGTATAAGTGCTTGCTGACCTCTGATGGCTATCCAAGTCCTGGGCAACTTATGTTAAAAAACAATGAACCTATCACAATGAAGCCAATTTTACTTCTAGACACTGTAAGCATTACACACAACTCGGGATCTCTACACAGCAGAGCAAAGATCAGAAGGTTATGCTCAGCAGCTTCCTTCCCTCTCTCTCTTTACTACCTGCAAGATTTAAGTCTGCCAAAGATGGTAATTCTTACTGCAGCAAATCTCAGTTTTGTTTTTGGTGGTACCAGGTGATAGATGAGTGTTATACAACTGAGGCACACCCTTTGCCTTGTAGCTTTTATTTAACAAGTATAGAGAGTAGAAGTTTTCTAGTTAGGATTATAATGAGTGACAGTTGGCAAATACATGAAATGTCAGAACAAGTCTCTTATAAGCTAAAACTTTTTACCTTGATAAAATAAGATTTCAATAAGACTAGTAGATTTTCCAGGCTACTGAACAAAAACGTGGCCTGCCAGTCTTCCTTTTCCTATGAACTTTATCTTATTCTCTCATGCTAAGACCCTGCTACAGCTTACTGCTAAGGGAAACGCTTGTGCAGGAAAGGATACAGGTCCTCTCCACCGGAACTAGCAGGACCTTGACATGAAACCCTGTTAATAATCATGAGGACAGGCCTTTTAAAAACTGGAGTTATATAGGATATTAGGTAAAAACCACTTTAGTTATGAAATTTAAGGTGATAATATATTCTCAGATACAGCACAGAAGAGACACTACACAAATTATGACCAAAGGTTATGAGAGAAAGGAGCATTTGACTGAAGAAAAGAATATAAACATACAAAAGGAAACAGGAGCAAGGGAACAGTCACTGGGCTTTAGTTGCACCCAGGTTTCTTCGAGCTTCCAAAAGCTTTTCTTTCCTCTGCTTTCGTTCTTGTTCATGCCTCTTCCGTTGTTCGTCCCTAGGAGGGACAGACATGTTCCATGTTAGGCTCAACCTCGACGTTCTGACAGACACTGTAAACAATGTACTGCTGACCTTACATCTTGTTAAATGGCATCTACAGGGCACTGGACTCGTAAGGGTTCCAATTTGTCAGCATTGTCTGCAAAGGCTATAGTTAGTTAACTAAGCATTCTAAAGTCACACATGGAACAAGAAACCAGGGGACACCTGTGTGACTGAATTCAGCCCTGGTACTTAAAAAAAAAATAGTTTTGAATAAGAAGTCTCACTCTTAGAAGTCAGATATATAGCCAGGCTACAGTACTAGTGTCCAGTGACTGGAGACAAGAAAAAAAAAAAGTTCAGGCTCACGTGATCTCATAGGTAGGCAGAGAAAGGTCTTGGTGGAAATGGATACAGGCAGGAGGCAGATCATAGGTAACCTGTATCAGGGGAGTCTCAGGCCAGGCACCTAGACTCCTTTAAGGTCTGTGCTTGCCTTGGGTCTGTGGGGCTTCACTCCTTACAATGCCTGATTTGCTTTGGAGTGAAGAACTTATACCTGGCCATCTGTGAGCACTGGTTGTCGGCCATTTACATGTGCTGTTGGGAAGGCAGGTCCCAAAAGAATAGGCTCTCACTTACTGAGGGAGGCCTGGGTAAGCAGGATTTGGGGTACAGTGTAAACCCACTTTGCAATCTATTTTGCTAGAGCTGAAAATACTTAACAAGATTTGTGTTTTTAGATAGACTCTCATGGCTGGGAAGTGGTGCACACATTAAATCCCACCACTCAGGAGATAGAAGCAAGAGGATCTCTGGAGGCCAGCCTACTCTACAGAGTTTCAGACATCCAGGGATACAAACCCTGTCTCAAAAAAACAAAAACAAACAGGGCAGTGGTGGTGCACGCCTTTAATCCCAGCACTTGGGAGGCAGAGGCAGGAGGATTTCTGAGTTTGAGGCCAGCCTGGTCTACAGAGTAAGTTCCAGGACAGGCAGGGTTATACAGAGAAACCCTGTCTCAAAAAAACAAACAAACAAACAAAAAACAAAAAAAAACCAAACAAAAAACAAAAACCAAAAAACAAAAAACAAAACAAAAAAAACAAACAAACAAAACCCACACAAAAGAGCTCTCTTGTATTCCAGGCCCCCAGCTCACTTTGAAAGAAAGGTCTCAAAGTGATTGACTCGAAAGGTGACTGATAGACTATGGCTGCAGTAAGGTTTGTGCAAGCCTGGTCCCCACGCTAACAGTATTGAGAGATGGTTAAATCTTTAGGAGGTGAGGCCAGAGGAGGATAAAATTAGGTTGTAGGTATCACCCTTGGAAGGGATTAATGCCAAGCCCCAGGAATGAATTAGCTATTCCAGGAGGAGGCTGTTAGGAGGACAGCACCACACTGTCTACCACTGCCTCATCTTCACACACTCCCCCTCACTCTCAAGGGTGCCCACCTTATGCTCCATCTTGTGACACAGCAGAAGGCTCTACCAGCACCTGGGGCTTCCAGAACTCTAAGTCAAAATCAACTCCGTTCTCTGTAGAAGGCGAGTCTCAAGCCTTTAGTCATACAGCACACTGTGGAGGGGAGCACTCTGCTCCTCACAGCCTTCCAGTCCCACCCCTCACATGCTTTGCTACTCTCTTTTGAAATTAGAAAACCTGTACTGTGAGGTAGTTACGTGTTCACCTGGTCTGGAGATGAGGTTGTTTGTAAGTTTTCCTGTGGAAGGTAACTCTGCTTACACACTCGTTCAGAGAATTGTTCTCTTTAGCTTGCCCCCAAGGTTTCAGCTTTCCTAGGTTAGAAAAAGGGGTATTAGCATTTTTTTCTTTTTTTTTCCAAGACAGGGTTTCTCTGTGTAGCCCTGGCTGTCTTGGAACTCACTCTGTAGACCAGGCTGGCCTCGAACTCAGAAATCCGCCTGCCTCTGCCTCCCAAGTGCTGGGATTAAGGGTGTTAGCATTCTTTCATCACAGCTCCATTGTCTCCATCTTTTAGCCTACCTGCCTATCAACATTTTTACTGCTCAATAGATATTTAGATAGGTATTTTCTACAGTGAATCTTGATTTCACATTTCAAATGTAAACCATATTTTCCTCTAAAAAATGTGTTTTAATAATAATTTTTAAACCCTGTATTATTCCTGTGTTTATATAAGTGTGAGTATAGCAGGTGTGAATGCTGTATTATTCCTGTATTATATAAGTGTGAGTATAGCAGGTGTGAAGAGTTCATTCTTTCCTCCTCCACTAAGGGTTCTGGGAACAGAATGCAGACTGTCAAGTTTGTGCCACCACAACAACCACTCAGCCCGTCACTGATCTGTCATACATGGTTTGTTAGTACAAACATTTTGTTTACATTTATTTGTGCATGTGCCATGGCATGTGTGAAGTCAACAAATGACTGGCTGCAGCTGATTCTCCTTCCACTATGTGGGTCCCAGGAATAGCAAACTCAGGCAGTCAGACTTGGTACCTAGTGGCTCAATCTGCTGCTTACTGCTTGCTGGTGCATGTCATCTTTTGATTTTATTTTTTAACTCTGAGGAAGTCACAGGAAAAATCCCCAATACAGGATTAGAGAGATGCTAAGAGTGTTTACTGCTCTCATATAAGACCCAAGTTCAATTCTCAGCCCCCGTATCAGGTGGCTTCATATCACCTGTCCCTTTAGGTCCAGGAGACTGGACAATGTCTGGCTTCCTTGAGCGAGTATACTTATATGCACACAAACAGACAGTACACATACTTTTTAAAAATTCTAATAAAAAATTTTGATAATTCTAAACTAATTATACAACAGTCCAAATAGAGCAATTATAACTAAATAATTTATCTTAAAATTAGATAAGTATTATTTTAAATATCAAAAAAGAAGCATTTAATATTTTTAATATTTTAAAAGTTTCCTTTTCTTTTGGTTTTTTGAGACAGGATTTCTCTGTATAGCCCTGGCTGCCCTAGAACTTGATCTATAGAGCAGGCTGGCCTCACAGAGGTCCTCCTGCCTCTGTCTCCCAAGTGCTGGGATTAAAGGCATGTGCTACCACTGCCCAGCCTTAAAGAAGGTTCTAGTCATTTGTATATGTGTGTGTCTGTCTGAGTGTAGCCATCTATATAGGTGCTATTGAAGGCTAGAGGGGTGAGATCCCGACAAACTGGAGTTATAGATAGCTGTGAGCTACCAGATTTGGGTGCTGGGAATAGAACTTGGGTTCTTTGGAAGAGTAATGCTTAACCACTGAGCCATCTCTCCAGCTCTAAGGGTGTTTGTTGTTGTTTTAATTTGTATGTACTGCTGAGTCTTATGTGTACCACATGCATGCAAGTGCCCACAGAAGCCAAAATCGGAGGTGTAGGCCACTTTGAACTACCTGGTGTGGGTGCTTGTTCCCTGCAAGAGTATTAAGTGCTAAGAAGTGCTGAGCCATTTCTTTAATATCCTCAAGATGTTTTCAGTGAGATGGTTAGAATTAGGTAAAAAATCTACTGTAAAAGATGATGGCTACCATAGTGTATTTTATAGCTGGGCATGGCGGCTCACACTACTAATTCCATATCTTGGGAAGCTGAAGGAAAAGAGTTCAAGGGAACACTGGGATAAAGAGGGAGTATCAGACTAGCCTGGGCTAGACAGTGAGATGCAGTCTCAAAAAACACTCACTGTTCTCAGCCAATGCAATGTGATGGGCCAGCCTCATGCTCCTGCTGCAGTGTCTCCTGCCATGCTGGACTGTATCTACCTATAACTACTGTGATACAACAATGGGCTAGCCTCATGCTCCTGCTGGAGTGTCTCCCTGTCATGCTAGACTGTCTCTACCTATAACTACTGTGATACAACGATGGGCCAGCCTCATGTTCCTGGCACATTGCCTCTGCCACCAAAATGAACTATACTCATCGATAAATGTGAGGCTCAATAAACCCTGACTCTTAATACAAACCACCACAACTAAGATCAAACAAAAAAAAAAACCCATACACAAAATAAAGTGAGTGTGATATCTAAGACTGCTAAGAGCAGAACTAAACTGTTCTAAAAGAATAAACAAATAAAATAAAGAGCCCTCACTCTGAAGTTCAAAGTCATTCTTGGCTTCAAGTAAATCCGAGGACAACTAGAATGCTTGAAGCCTGCCTCAAAACAAAGAAAGGAGCTGGGTGGTAGTGGCGCACGCCTTTAATCCCAGCACTTGGGAGGCAGAGGCAGGAGGATTTCTGAGTTCGAGGCCAGCCTGGTCTACAGAGTGAGTTCCAGGACAGCCAGGGCTACACAGAGAAACCCTGTCTCAAAAAAGCAAAAAAAAAAAAAAAAAAAAAAAAGAAAAAAAAAACCAAAAAACCAAAAACAAAGAAAGGAGCAGAAACTCACAGATATTTATACACTCTATTCTTAATAGCCAAACATGAAAAGTTCACACAGGCTACCTCTAAGTTGACATTGATCTGTTGACAATTTATATTTTTGGTTAACAAATTTGTAAGCAGATCAATTGTTTTTTGCTTAATGGAAATCTTTTAAGTCAGGGATTCATGTGGAAGCAGGGGCAGAAATTTATATGGTGGGACTTACTTCAAGTCATAGAATGTTTTTTTCTCTTGTTTTATAGTGTTTAGATATAAAATTCAGAGCATCATCCTACCAGGAAGCACTTTGCTACTATATACACTGTAACAGTATACATACATGTACATGTGCACTATATACACTGTAACAGTATACATACATGTACACGTGCACTATATACACGGTAACAGTATACATACATGTACACGTGCACTATATACACTGTAACAGTATACATACATGTACATGTGCACTATATACACTGTAACAGTATACATACATGTACACGTGCACTATATACACTGTAACAGTATACATACATGTACACGTGCACTATATACACTGTAACAGTATACATACATGTACACGTGCACTATATACACGGTAACAGTATACATACATGTACACGTGCACTATATACACTGTAACAGTATACATACATGTACATGTGCACTATATACACTGTAACAGTATACATACATGTACACGTGCACTATATACACTGTAACAGTATACATACATGTACACGTGCACTATATACACTGTAACAGTATACATACATGTACACGTGCACTATATACACGGTAACAGTATACATACATGTACACGTGCACTATATACACTGTAACAGTATACATACATGTACACGTGCACTATATACACTGTAACAGTATACATACATGTACACGTGCACTATATACACGGTAACAGTATACATACATGTACACGTGCACTATATACACGGTAACAGTATACATACATGTACACGTGCACTATATACACGGTAACAGTATACATACATGTACACGTGCACTATATACACTGTAACAGTATACATACATGTACACGTGCACTATATACACTGTAACAGTATACATACATGTACACGTGCACTATATACACTGTAACAGTATACATACATGTACACGTGCACTATATACACGGTAACAGTATACATACATGTACACGTGCACTATATACACGGTAACAGTATACATACATGTACACGTGCACTATATACACGGTAACAGTATACATACATGTACACGTGCACTATATACACTGTAACAGTATACATACATGTACACGTGCACTATATACACTGTAACAGTATACATACATGTACACGTGCACACATACAGCACACACCTCAGCTTTAGTGCAGAACTGTTTAGTCTTCCAGCAGCCCTGCCCTTCCAGACTGTCCCACATACCTTTGTGTGGCTTGTAGTTGAGGGGACGAGACAAGCTTGCTTTGAGATCAAATACCGGTTTCTTACTAGAACTTGGAGTCTGTGTTGCTTCAGTCATCAACTTGAATGGGGTAATAACTGGGAAAAAAAAAAAGCGCCCAAATAAACCAAACACCAAAGAACTTAATTATTAAAACAAAAAGCTATGGAGATTAAAATTGCACTTCTTACATTTGTTTTACATGTATGAGCACGTTGCCTGCATGCGTGCTGTGTAACAGATGCATGCCAGTACCCTGGGTTAGGAGGGCTATGGATCTACTTCCCCAGCACATACATAGGCATCATGGGGACCATAGGCCACAACAATAACTGCAGCACTAGAAATTGAAGGCAGGAAGACTAGGAGTTCAAACCAGCCTCAGCTACACAAGATCCGGTCTCAAAAAGCAAATAAAAAATGAAAAGGCTAGAGAGGTTTGGAGCCTGCACTGTCCTTCCAGAGAACCTGAGTTTAGTTCTCAGCACCCATGTCACATGATTTACAACTTCCTGGTAACTCCAGCTCCAAAGGAGCTGACAACTTTTGGCCTCTTATAGGTACCTGTACTCATGTGCTCATATTTACTCACAGATAAATACACATAATTATATCATTTGGGCATGGTAGCACATGCCTTTAATCACAGTACTCAGGACACAGAGGCCAGTGGATCTCTCTGAGTTCCAGTCCAGACTGGTCTACAAATCGAATCCAGGACAGCTGGGGCTCTCTCTGTTATGCATCAAAACCCTGTCTCAAAAAACCACAGACACACAGGGGACTAGTGAGATGCCTCAGTGGTTAAGAGCACTGGCTGTTCTTCCAGAAGTCCTAAGTTCAGTTCCCAGCAACCACATAGTGGGTCACAACCATCTGTAATGGGATCTGATGCCCTCTTCTGGTGTGAGGATGTATATGCAGCAGAGTACTCATACATGTAAAAAAAAAAATCCACAAAAAAAGAAAGAAACCTTTTTTAAAAAATTAATTAAGCCAGCACATTTATAATTTATAATCCTAGCACTCAGGAGGCAGAGGCAGGAAGACTTATGAGGTAGAGACCAGTGTGGGCTACACATGTCAATTCCAGGAGAGACTGGAACAGTGTGAAACCTGTCTCAAATAACCAATTATATATGGGCGAAAAGATTTGTAGTTCTATTTATTAGTAAAAGCTATTTACTATTTAGTAATGTAAATGTTTATATCATAGAGTTAAAATGAGGATGGTATAATTTAATCAAGCCTTATTGCTATAGTTGAGCACCAAATATCTACCACATTTATACTTCTTTTGCTTCATAGAGGAAGCTAACTTAGTCATGTTTAATGTTAACACTTGTGAAGGAAGAGCTAAAAAAAAAAATCAAGAGTCACCTAGTTAACCAATTACAAAAGAGAGTTTAAGTTATCTATTGTGGTAATGGCTCAAAAGCAGGAGGTGTCAGAGTGAGGGTAGTGAGAGTCACTTGCCTCCCAAGTGCTGGGATTAAAGGCGTGCGCCACCACCGCCCGGCGAACTCCTTCTCAATATAACAGACGCTGCAGCAGGTGTGTGCGTTTTTAGCTCATGTTTCTGGCATTTCCTTCACTAGGGTAAAGGAAAATATCCTATCCTTTTTTGCACTTGACTTTATACATATGTAGAGACTTTAGAGAAAGAGGTATGTTTAGTTTTAGGAAGTTACAGACTTAAAGAAGAACTTTCTTTTACCTGCAGTAGAATTCCTCTCAGTGGCCTTTAACTTGGGTGTCCTGAACACAGCCTGGCCTTTTGAAGCACTCCCCGGTGCAGCCACATGTGGAGACTTTCTGGCTGGTGTCTTGGTCAGTGAGCACTTATGTTCATTATCTTTAGTAGCAGCTGAAAACCTAAACATAATAATGGAGGGAAAGAGGTGAGCACTTGTACCAAGAGGAACTGAGCTCAAGCTTGTAAATGAGATGACTGGACCATCACCAGTGGTTTGGTGGCAGCATCTGCCTAGAAGGATCTCACTTGGTGGAGTGGTATAAATGAGCACTCTCTATTCATGCCAAATGTCAGACATGTATTTTAGTGATGTGCTAGATTTATCTGAAAGAAGGGAACCCCAGTTGAGACAGTATTTCCATAAGATCCAGCTATAGGGTATTTTTTTAATCAGTGACTGATGGGGAGGGCCCAGCCACTTGTGAGTGGGGACACCCCCCAGGCTGGTGATCCTGGGTTTATAAGAAAGCAGACTGAGCAAGCCATGAGGAGCAAGCCAGTAAGCACCATCTCCTCCATGGCATCATCTCCTGCCTCCAGGTTTCTGCCCTGTTTGAGTTCCCATCATGACTTCCTCCAAGGATGAAGAGGGAAATAGAAGTGTAAGCCAAATAAATCCTTTCCTCCTCAAATTGCTTTTGGTCATGGTGTTGCATCACTAAAATAAATATTACTTCCCCTTAGGACTGGGGTGACATGTGAATTCCTTGGGCTGGTGAGCCAGCTAGACTAGCCTACTTGGTAAGTTCCAGGTCAGTGGGAGACTCTGTCTCCAAAAAAAATGTAGATGGATTGTGATGACAACAGAAGGCCATCCTCTATCCAACAAACCTACATATAGACACAGATACACACACACACACAGAGGATATTCACTAAGTGTATATATAGCTCAGCGGTAGAGCCCTGGTCTAACACCCATGACCCTGGACGTACCTGATGTGCACAGATGTATACACACCATGTAACCCTTTCAGAGAAAGCCTTCCTACCTGACATTCATTTTAGTTGCTGAGTGGCCTTGTGAACACTGCCGCCTGGCAGGGGTACAGGGCACAGAGAGTCTTCCTCTTGGTGGAACTGGGGTCACTGTCCCTTTTTTGTCAAGCTGCTTTTGAAAAGAAGAAAAAGCACCATTTTAAAATCTTGGTCTCAGGCCACAGGCTAGCTCTAGCTCAGTGGGTAAAGGCAGAGCCTGGAGACCTGTGTTCTTTCCCCACAGCCACACAGGAGAGGAGAGAGCCAACCCTTACAATCTGTCCTCTGACCAACAAGCACACATACAGTATGACTTTAAGGAAATAGCTTGTTCTAAGCCAGGTGGAGGGTAGATCCCTGTAATTCCACCACTTGGAAAGCGGAGTGAAGGCAGCCAGGAGTCAAGGCCAGCCTTCCCAAGAGACATCTCAAGGCTAGCTTTAGACTACATACAACGCTGTTCTCAAGATAAACACCAACAACAATTAAAAATGAAAAAAGATAAGAAAAGGAAGAACAGCAAAGCAAATGGTCTTTTTTTTTTTTCTTTAATTTTTAGATTTCTTTATTTGATGTGTATAGGTATTTTGCCTGCAGGTACGTCATGCACCATGGGCATGCTTGGTGCCCAGGGAGGGCAGAAGACAGTGTCGGATCCCCTGGAAGTAGAGTTACAAACCATTGTGAGCTTCCATATAGGTGTTAGGAATTGAACCCGGGTCCTCTGGAAGAGCAGCCTTAAGATGCTCTTAACCAGTGAGCCATCTCTGCAGTCACAAGATCATTTACTCTGACCTACTTGGCCATCATCCCAACTCTACTTGGTCCCCTTTCATTTTTCTAATTCATTATTTTATTTCATTTTACTTTAGTTTAGTTTAGTTTTAGTTTTAGAGACAGGGTTTCTCTGTATGGCCCGGGCTACCCTCACTCTATAGACCATGCTGGCAGAACTCACAGAGATCTGCTTGCCTCTGCCTCCTGGGTGCTGGGATTAAAGGCTTACACCACCACCACCACCTGGTTTCATCACCTAATTTCCTCTTTGAAATTAATACTTTAAAAAAATGTATAGTGCTGTAATTGGCTTACATCTGTTTTTAAAAACAGCAAGAAAAACAGTAGGAGTCCTCACGTGACTGTGTCTCAGCCCTATCAGGTGCCTTCAACTCCAGGGAGCAGTGACCCTGAATTCATAAGATGTTATCAATTCATAACTTTTATAACTCAGCTAAGAGTCAGCTCCATTACCTTTCCTCCTTGAGAGCAATAAAGCCTGGCCTGCAGACCTCTGAGGGAGCTGTTTAGTAAGCCTTTAAGATAGCCATTCTAATTCCCTCAACTGGAGAAAAAAGCTAGAGCCAGGAATTAATTCCTTCTCATAGCAAGTAAGGTAAAACGAATGTGGCACACCGAACACATGCCGTGTGGATGAGGTTATCTATCCATCTACCTCTATATGTATGTATATACAAATATTTTATTTTCATTTATTTTTTAATTAAAAATTTTTTGTGCCAGGATGTGGTGGCACATACCTTTAATCCCAGCAGGTTGATGCCAGCCTGGTCTACAGAACTAGTTCCAGGACAGCCAGGGCTACACAAAGAAACCCTGTCTTAAAAAAAAACAAAACAATAGGGCTGGAGAGGTAGCTCAGCGGTTAAGAGCACTGACTGTTCTTCCAGAGGTCCTGAGTTCAATTCCCAGCAACCACATGGTGGCTCACAACCATCTGTAATGGGATCTGATACCCTCTTCTGGTATCTGGAAACAGCTACAGTGTTAGATATCTATCTATCTATCTATCTATCTATCCATCCATCTGTCTAATATATAATAATAAATATATAATATATTATATATTTTTTATTATACATAATAAAAATAAAGTAAAAATAGGTAGCTAGAATGAGTAAGCAGCCCCCTGGAAAGTCTCCAGAGCCTAACCAATTGTAGAATCAGTCAGACTCTAGAGATAGAGCTAACCAATCAAGGTAAGAGGACACATACCCCTCCCTGGAATTTCCCTAACGTGACAATAAACTGACTGTGGTCTGTGAGTCCACCAGAGGTCTCTATTCCCAAATGGAGAGAGCCCTGCATGCAGGAAATTCCTCTGAATAAGTGCTCTTTGCTTTTGCATACTATCTGAGTCTGGTGTCTCTAGTGATTCTTGGGCCCTATCCGGCTCACTCTATAGCACTGGCTAACCTGAAACTCCCCATGTAGTTCATGCTAGCCTCCAACTCATGTGCCTGCCTCTGCTCTCTAAGTACTGGGTTAAAGCGAAGTGCCACAACATGGCAGGATACAGTTTTTAGAGGGTTTTAAAAATTCTGAGGGCAGGAAAAAGCAATTTTAAGGCAGATGTGTCAAAACCCAAATAAGACCATTTACCTATATAGTCATCTGATGATAGCTATATTCTCCATATTGTTAAATTATTTAAAAACGGAAACTTTGGTAGGTGTGGCAGCTCATGCCTAAATACCAGTGCTGAGAGTCACTGACGATTCAAGGACAGCCTGGACTACAGAACAAAAGAATAGCAGACAAGGCAAGCAGTGCAGTCTGAGAAAAGGAATCTTGAGAACTAACAAGCTCGGCGGTTATCCACGGGAGTAGTGGCAAATGTCTTTAGTTCAAGTATTCTGCAGAGGCAGGATGATCTCTGAGGTCCAGGACAGTCAGAGCCACATAATGAGACCTTGTCTTGGAAAAAGAAAACAAAAAACAAAAAATGCCAGGTGGTCAGGGGAAGACCAGGAGGGGGATGAATACTGGACTGTAAAAAGGATTAAAGAATTAAAAAAACAAAAACAAAAACAAAAAAAAAAAAAAAAAAAAAATGCCAGGTGGTGGCTCAAGCCTTTAATCTCAGCACTTAGAAGGCAGAGATGGGTTAATCTCTGTGAGTTTGAGGCCAGCCTAGTATACAGAATGAGTTTCAGGACAGCCAGGACTGGACAGAGAAAACCTGTCTCTAAAAAAAAAAAAAAAAAAAAAAAAAAACCAAATTGACAAGATGAAGTGAGAGAGACAGCTCAGTGGTTAAGAGCACTAAATATTCTTTCGGAGGACCTGGGTTCGATTCCCAGGACGCATATGGCAGCTCACAACCACCTGTAATTCCTATTCCAGTGGACTCACCCATTTCTCATCTCCATGGGCACCAGGCAGGTACATGGTACAGATATCTACATGTAAAACACTCAAACACACAAAACAAAATGAATAAACAATAAAAACCATGCATTTCATCTGCATACCTTTAGTTCATTAAGTGAATTGTGTTCTTTAAAGTGTTTCTTTTTTCTCACAATATATTCATCAATGGATTCCATTTTCTTAAAACGAGCCTCATGAAGCTTCTTAAAGTCTAGAACATTCCAAATCATGAAAAGTAATAAGATAAAATCTATGAGTCAAGCAACATGAGGCAGATGAGAAAATTGTTCTTGTCTTCTTGATGTACTGAGACAGAATGTCACACTATAAGACAAAGACAGGCTTGTCCAAACCATGTAACCAGACTCTGGTTCCCAAGTGCTGAGTACAGCATGTACCTAGTATTTCAGATATTATTTCACCAGATATTTATTGAAGCCTTTCTGTGTGCTTTTTGATGTGCTAGGTACTAAGTAGTGGAAAAAGTATTCTCAAGTTATATGCCAACCCACTGAAGCCTGAAGTACAGCCATTATCCCACTGAGAAATCTGAGGATCAGGTATGCACAGTCCTAAAGCTAGGAACCTGGAATGGTGGAACATGAGCTCTGGTCCCCACATCTGCGAGTTTAGCTGCTGCGAACCACTGCCTATTCATCAAGAGTCTAAAGGAGGGCGGCTGCTGGTTTGGTTTGTGTTCAAACTTACTTGGTGTCGTGGCTGAAGTCCTTTTATTGTTCCCAAGTTTAGAAAACCCATCCGTGCATAGAGATCTTTTTTTTAAAGGCCTCTTTGAATCTTTACTGTCTAAATAGGCAAATATAAAATAAGTAAAAAACATTTTTCTATTAAAATGTCAACTTGAATAACCAAACATATAAAAAAAACTTGTAAGAAACACCTGTCTGGGCTGCAGATGCAGCTCAGTATTTGAGTACTTGCCCAGCAAGTACAAGGTCCTGGCTTCCATCTTTAGCACTACCAAAACTAGACAAAGAAATGAAAAAGGGTAAATTATTTTATCTGCTGCTTCTTGTTACCTGTTATTTATTGGTATCACAGAAATAAAGTGTGTTTAAATAGCCTTTCTAGTAACTGCAAGTATTATTTAACCAGAACATGTCAAGTGAGCTGCTTCTTTGAGACAGGGTGTCTTTATGTAACCTTAGTTCTGAAACTGACTATAAAGACCAGGCTGGCCTTGAAAACATACAGATCTGTCTTTCTCTGCCTCCTGAATGATGGGATTCAAGTGTTGACCACTACACCAGACAGAGAAATCACAGTTTCTTAATGTTAGATGAAAGATGGATTCTGGATTTATGTTCTTTGTCCATTGTGTAAGAAAGCTCTTATTTAAGAAGCATACACTGAAGCCAGCCTATGTCTATAATTCCAGCACTTGGGGCAGGGAATGTTCAAGACCATCCTTGGCTACATAATGAGTTCCAGGCCAATGTAGGTTAGAAGAAGTCATGTTTTTTTTTAAAAAGAAATCAAAACAATAAAATAATACATCCCTCAATCAAGAAAGTACATATGAGGCACATATCTACAACTTCTCTCAAAGTTTAGGGAAAAAGTCTGTATGTGTGTGCGTGTGAGGGGGAGTAGCAGGGGCAGAGAGGGAAGGGAAGAGAGGGAAGGAAGGAAAACTAAGAAAATTGTTGTAGAAAAGTCGCCAGGCCATGGTGGCACACACCTTTAATCCCAGCACTTGGGAGGCAGAGGCAGGCGGATTTCTGAGTTTGAGGCCAGCCTGGTCTACAGAGTGAGTTTTAGGACAGCCAGGGCTATACAGAGAAACCCTGTCTCGAAAAACCAAAAAAAAAAAAAAAAAAAAAAAAGTTAAGAGTCGAAGTCTGAGTGACATTCTGCACCACATTCTGTTGGTCCCTGCAATAGGCCATCACCTCCCTAAATCCTAAATTGTCTATCTTTCAGCAAGTGTCAGAGCCAGGCAGAGATGTCCCATGGCAAGTGGCAGGCTTCCTAAGGAATAAAACAGAAAGCACAAAGTGCTGTTGGGAAGGGCCAACTCAATTTTCTGATCTTCTAAAACTTAACTGAAAAGGCTGAAGAGATGGCTCAGCAGCTAAGCACTTGTTGCTATTGGAGGACTTGGGGTCATGCTCCCAGCACCCATATGGTGGCTCACAACCATCTATAACTCCAGTTGTAGGGGATCTGATGCCCTCTTCAACTCCACAGACAACAAGTATGTACCTGGAAAACATATATGCTTGCAAGCAAAATATTCATACACATAAATGTAAAAAAAAATCTATTAAATAATTAAAAACAAAACAAAAAATAAATTATTAGTTGAGAAAGTTTCAGGAAAATGTGGCTTTTTTATTTTGTTTTTTCAGACAGTCTCTTGCTATGTAGACCAGGTTATTCTGGAACTTATTCTGTAGATCAGAGTAGCCTTGAACTCTGCAGATCCAGCTTCTCAGTCTCCCAAATGTTAGAATTAAGGGAAGGAATGTGGAAGACTGAAAAAGACAGGTATTCACTATGTGAAAGTGAGTGTCACCCCTCCCTATAAGCAGCCTAGTTGAAGAAGCAGGCAAGTGTTCATATCAGTCAAGTTCTGCAGAAAGGCTAATAAGAATAAAATGGGCTCTCTTGTCACCAAGAGAATGACATTCCCAAACTCTCCAAAAACCTCTTATTCTGATCTGGATAAAAGTCATGGCTCAGAATGTAGCTCAGTCACTGAGCACTTGCCTGGCAGCTCAAGCTCCTGGGTTTGAGCCCAGTATCAAATAACAAATGTTAAATAAAACTCAGTGGTCTTCTGCATTTATTTCTAGGTTTGCTTTAATTGTAAAACATGTGAAAGTTCCAAGTGTGGCTACGGTGAGCTGTGGTCCTACCAAGACTCAGTTAGTTCCCAACTCTAGCATCTGTGATGTCAACTTTCTTAGAAACAGGGTCTCAAGATACTTAGTCAAACAGAGCTTGTTTGGGTAGATAGTATTCCAATAGGACCAGTGTCCTTAGAAGAGGTCAGACATCCAACCCCAGAACTCTTAAGGCTGATACTGTAGGGAGACTGCTGGAAATTTGAGGCCTGCCTGGGTTATAGTTTGAGAATCTATCACAGGCCAAATGAACAAGGTAAATGTCATGTGATAATAGAGGCAGAGACCAGGGTCTGGCACCAGGCCAAGGAAAAACAGACATGCAAAGCCACTATAAGCAACAAGAAGCAAAGAAGGTTGTTCCAGTGTCTTGGAAAAACATGGTTTATTAACACTTTGACTTAAGAGCATTGCAGCTCCAAACATACATAACATCAATGTCTTTTCTTTTTTGGGGTGGGAGGAGCTTGTTTTTGTTTTCTTATTTTGTTTTGTTATTTTGTTGTTGTTGTTTAAGCAGGGTCTTCTCTCTATGCTATTGCCTTTGCTGTCCTAGAACCCACTATGTAGACCACTGGCCTCGAGCTCACAGACATTCACCTTCTCTGCCTCCCAAAGGTTGGGATTGAAGGCATGCAGTCATGCATGGCTCAATTTCTGTATTTTAAACTGCCTGGTTTGGAGTCCTAGGAAACTAATACACATGGTCCCCCTAGCAATTTTAGTTTGACAATATTAACACATACCATTTATTTCTCCTTCTCCTGAGGAAGCTGCCTTCCCATCTTCTGGCCTCTGCTCTGTCACAGAAGGAACTTCTGTAGTACCGATGTAGTCTTGATTTTCCTGATTTTCTTGATTTTGGAAGTTATTACTGTCACTTCCTTTCATCTCCAAATGATCCTGCAACAAATTTTGAAAGGAAAAAAACTACTACCTTCTTAAAAGAGAGTATGAAAAAAAGGGCTAGGTGGTGGTGGCGCACGCCTTTAATCCCAGCACTTGGGAGGCAGAGGCAGGCGTATTTCTGAGTTCGAGGCCAGCCTGGTCTACAGAGTGAGACAGCCAGGGCTACACAGAGAAACCCTGTCTCGGGAAAAAAAAAAAAAAAAAAAAAACCAACCAAACAAACAAAAAAAAGGGGGGGAGTCAGTCAGAGGAACAACATGGGAACAAGACTTCTGAGCACCTGTTTGACCCAGTGTTCCAAATTATAATTTCAAAAGCGGGTACTAGAGATCACTAGAAAGAATGGAAAGATTTGTTCCCTTATGGATAATAAACACAGCTTCTTGATGCCTGGCGTCATGTAACTAAACACTACACACAGTGACCTGGCAATAGTAAAAGGTCTCTGAACAGGAAATATCCCAAATAAATCCAAGATCAAATCTGAACTGAACCTATTGATTCCTGGGGATCCACATGGTGGAAGGAAAAAACCAAGTTCATCAAGTTGACTTCTGGTTTCCACATGCAAGCCATGGCCTGTACCCCCCAGCCTCTACCACATCCCTTCCCAACAAACCATATGTAATTAAAGGGCTAGAGAGATGGCATAGTGGTTATGCAGAAGACTTGGGTTTGAGTACCAGCACCACATGGTGGGTCACCAGCTATAATTCCAATTCCAGGGAATCAAATGCCCTCTCTACCCTCCCAGGGCACATGGTACATGACATACATGTAGGCCAAATACTCATACATGTAAAATAAAATGAAAAATTAAATTAAAAAAAATTAAGGCTGAGCATAGTGGCATACATATTTAATCTCAGCCACACAAGGAATAGGGAGGCAGAAACAGGTGGATTTCTGTGAGTTAGTTCAAGGCCAGCCTGTTCTACTGCTTTTACAAAGTGAGTTCCAGAACAGCCCAGCCAGGTCTAGCTATATAGTGAAACTCTGCCCCACACACAAAAAACAAAACAAAACAAAACAAAACAAAAAAGGTAATTAAGAAAAAGTAAAAAAAATACAAAGCAAAAATAAGAAATTAGGACAGGCATGTTGGCTCATACCTATAATCCCAGCACTTGGGCTGAAGCAGGAAAATTACCATGAGTTTAAGACCAGCTGGGGTTTTAGAGTTAGACTCTCATCCAAAAAAACTACCACCAATAATAAGAGATCCGGCATGGTGGCACATGACTTCAAGCTATCTACATATTGAGTACCAGCCTAGCCAGAGCTATATAATGAGACCCTCTCTTGAAGGGGAAGGGAGAGAGAAAGGGAGATGGAAAGGGAGAAAAGCAGGAAAAGGGAGAGAAGACAGATATTATGTGGTAAAAATTATATTTGATTTCTGCTGCTGTCTCACTATGTAGCATCATCTTTAAGCTCATATCCTTGTGC
Organism: Arvicanthis niloticus; assembly: GCF_011762505.2. Classification (NCBI taxonomy): domain Eukaryota; kingdom Metazoa; phylum Chordata; class Mammalia; order Rodentia; family Muridae; genus Arvicanthis; species Arvicanthis niloticus. The sequence continues at coordinate 90,889,974 of NC_047659.1, read as the reverse complement.
CTCTGCTTCCCCCACATCATAGCTGTATACCTTTATGCCTGGAAAAAGAAGTTTCATTTGAATAAGATACAAGAGTAAAATCAGTGTAATCAAAGCAAATGAGAAAGTCCCTACTTATTGCTTGTTTGTTTTTGTTTTTCAAGACAGGGTTTCTCTGTGTAGCCCTGGCTGTCCTGGAACTCACTCTGTAAACCAGGCTGGCTTCAAACTCAAAGCCACCTGCCTCTGCCTCCCAAGTGCTGGGATTAAAGGCTTCCCCACCACTGCCTGACTGCAGCAAACATTCTTAACCCCAGAGCCATCCCTCATCTTTCTCCAGCCCCTTACATGAGTATCTAATTCATACTTAATACTAGTAATTTCTTCCCTAGTGCTAGGGTCAGGCATACAGTGGGGCGCACAATGGACACAGGTTTCTACTTTTGAGGAGCCTGCAGCACACAGTATGTTTTTAGCCATCTGGCAGCACGAGGGAAGGTAAATGGAAGCTCACTAAAAGAGTGCCAATTATGGTAGACTGTGGTAGTTCTGGTGGCTTCTCTCAGTTTTCAGTTCCACTCACCTGGGAGGTAGGAATTCCATGGATGGTCTTGTGCTTCTTCCTCCTTGTTTTGGTGACTTGACCACCTGATTCCATCTCAGCTTGCTCCTCACTGCTAACTTGTATCTCAGTCTCATCACAGGAGAATGCAGAAGACTGATTTTCATCCTGGGAAAAGAGGAGACAGTATGTGTCAGATCCTGCATGAATGCATGCACACTGACGATTGCCTCCTAAGCCAAAGGAACTCGTCACAGATAATGAACTAGCACTTGCATTTTCATAAACCTAAGTAAAAAGTTACAATATGAATACAGGATGGTCAGAAAGGAGAACATCCAAACAGACCCGCTATGTGTTAAGTTATGGCTTACATATCAGACTAGTGGAGAAGGTTCTTTTCATTATTGAATACCTAATGATATTAGCTATGATTCTTATATTTGTGGTAGAAAGGAAAATAAACTTGGTTTTTCTCCTAGACCATAAAGGATCTGGATGGATTGCCATTGTTTTCAGTACTAAGGATCAAATGTAGGTGCGCCCACATGCTCGTAAGTGCTTGGGGTGAACGTCATCCAGCCCCTTTTTCTATTTTGTATGTTGAGAGTCTTTTTTTTTTTTTTTTTTTTTGTATGTTGAGAGTCTTTTTTTTTTTTCTATTTTGTATGTTGAGAGTCTCAGTTACCCAGGCAGACTTTGACTTTTAATCCCCCTGTCTCAGCCTCCTGAGTTACAGATATAGTCCCATCACATAAGGTTGGGTTGTTTTTGTTTTTTAAAGAAACTTAAATATATGAGTATGACTTAAAATATTAAACACAAGCTGTGGAAAGTGTGTATTTCAATGGCAAAATACTCACTGATCATGTCCAAGGCCCAGAGTTTGACCTTGGAGATGGGGCAAGTGTTATGCCCAAAAGCAACTGTGAAAACCATTGGTTCTCTTACCTTTGCTGCTGTAACTCACTGCTAAAGTGGAGTTCTGTAGGGTCCTGTTTGTCTCTAGGAAATCCTGGCATGCCCATTCAGACTCTCAGGGCTTGTGTGCTAAATCGGGGCTCATCTGAACTCTTCTCTAACCACTTTAGTCAGTGTACCACCTTTAGAGCCTTAAATTCACTTTCAGATGTTGTTCTGTTACAGGCTTGTAAACTGTAGGTACGAGCATCTTTATTTCCTCCTCTACTCCTTATCCTGCTTAGCCTTTCCCCCCCTAGTGCTGAGAAATGGAACATGAATGCTAAGCCAGTGCTCTACCCTTAGCTAAGGCCACAGTGCCCTGCTTCTCAATTTGTGTCTTCTGTTGTTTTTGGAGGCAGTGTCTTGATAGGCAGCCTAACTGTCTTAAACTCAAATATACTTCAGTTTCCCTAGTGCTGGGATGAGTTGCTGGTACTACCTACACCCCGCTCTTTCTGTTTCCTATATCAGAGTTGGCATGCTGTTCTGTATAGTCTTAACTGAATCATCTGCTTTGTCCACCTATCTTGATTCTATGGAGGGTTTACTCAATAAATTATTGTAAAGTGTGTTTTTCTTTGTTTTCTTCAGAGATGTTTCTCCTACTTATCTTAGTGTGGTGTCCTGGCTGCAGCTTTTCCACAAATGTTTGCTGTCTGGGTTATTTGTTCATTAGGAGCTTGAATGGTGGGGGGAGGGTGTGTGTGTGTCTTTTTTAAAAATTTATTTATTTATTTATTTATTTATTTATTTGGTTTTTAAAGACAGGGTTTCAGTGAGTAGTTGTAGCTGTCCTGGAACTCACTCTGTAGAGCAGGCTATATCAATCCGCCTGCCTCTGAGTGCTGAGATTAAAGGTGTATGCCACCACTGCCCACTTTTTTTTTTTTAAGTGGATTTTTTTTTTTCCCTTGCATATATGTATGTCTATGTGAGGGTATGGGATCCTCTGGAACTGGAGTGACAGGCAGTTGTAGCTGCTGTCTCAGTCCTGGGAGTTGAACCAGGTCCTCCTAGAAGAGCAGCCAGTACTAACCACTGAGCCATTGATTCAACTCCCAGGACGGAGCTTTTCATATGGCTGGATATACTAGATCCTTAGGTGGAAGGAGTGCATTATGCCCTAGGTTCCCTGAATGCCCAATGGCAGCCGTGGTCTCAAATTTGAGGCCAGTCTGGGCTACACAGAAAGACCTTGTCAATAAATAAATAAATAAATAAATAAATAGGCCTGGAGAGACAGGTGACTGGGGTCAATTTCTAGCATCTACATGGCAGCTCATAACTGTGACTCTAGTTACAGAGAATCTGATGCCCTCTTTTGACTTCTAGGCATACACATGATACAGATGGATATGCAGGCAAAACACTCATACTAATAATATAAAAATAAATCAACTTTAGACAGAGGTGAAATATTGCAGAAGTACAATAATCTCAAATGATGCAAGGTTCATGAAAACCTTAAAGAACTGATGGAGAATACAAAGGGAACTAAAGGACAAAGAGACAAGAGGAGTCGGGGGAGCATCCTGACCTGTAGACCAATGAACTAGCCCAAAATAAGTTCTGGATAGAAGGTCTTGAGGCATCAGGGGATATTAATTAGAAAGCAAATGGCCCAGGTGTGGTGACTAGACCCTTAAATCCCAGCACTAGAAGGCAGAGGCAGGTAGATCTGTTTCAGACCACGTTAGGCTACACAGAGTTCCAAGCCAGTAGAGTCACACACATACACCAGTGGGGGAGATCAGCAGATGGATAAGAAGAATAGCAAAAATTTCAAAACTGGGCGTACCTCTATCTACTACATAGCAAGTTTGAGTACATTTTGGGCTACAAGAGACCTTGTCTTAAAATGAAAGCGATATTTTCAAAGATGGAGCTAGAGACATGGCTCAGAGTTAAGAGCACTTGTTACTCTTGCAGAGGACTGAAGTTTAGTTCCCAGTACCCATGGTAGGCAACTCACAACTTCCTGTAACTCTAGTTTCTGGCTTCCAAAGGCATTTACAAGCACATTCTCTCTTTCCTGTCTGTCTCTCTTACACACACACACACACACACACACACACACAGAGTTTATAAAGAAACAACATGGGGCTGGAGAGATGGTTCAGTGGTTAAGGGCACTTGTTGCTTTTTCAGCGATCTAGTCCCATGTAATAAAATCAACCTAAAAACAACCACAAAAGGAAAATGAAATCAGATCTGTTACTTAACCTGGACATTTGTGATTTTTAAGTCTAGTTTCTATCCAACTCCTCTCCTGCTGCCTCTTCTGTCTCACAACCTAAGTTTACCTTTTGCTTTCCTTGTTTTTGGCTTTTTACTTCCTTTTTAAGACAGGCTCTTGCATTAGTTTAGGCTGCTACTGAACTCAAGAACTTGCTGCTCAGTCACTGGAATGCTGTCATGTAAGTGTCATGTATCATGACACTTAGGTACCTCTGCATTTGTTTAAAGACATCCATCTTATTCATTAGGTGACATGGCATTTTCATCATTGATAGCAAATGATGAGACAATTCACTCCCTGGTCATATTACTAATGATAATAACATCATATAATAAGAACCTTCATATCTTTTTGTCTTTTTCAGATAGGGTCAGGGTCAGGCTCCCCCTCCCAGTGTTGGGTTTTTAAGCATGAGGCTCTACCCCATCTCCTATACCTTAAGTTATCAGTAATAGGTATTAATTGTTTACTAACCAAACACTACTGTTTGACTAGCTAAGAAGTGATAAAGAACATTCATTACTCACCTGAATTTTATTTTCTTTCCTTGTTTCTGGATTCAGGTGTGCTTTCAAGGCTCTTAACAACTTGTCTGCCTGTAGAAAGAACAGCTAGCTCATCATTACAGTCAAAGTCAAATAAGTAAGGAAGCTACGCCAAACACCTCCTTTCTTCTTCTTATTGAATGCACTCTGGTCAGGCTGGCAGACTAGAATAGTAGCTTGCGTAGAAATGGATTTCATACCCCAGTGGCAAAGTCAGTAAAGAAAAAGACACACAGTGCAATACAGTGAGGTAGGTATGTGAGAGAGCTCTGACTGTGGTGGGCTCCATAGGACAGATGTCAGCAGGTGATGGGATGCCCCAGCTTTAAGACAGATGCCCTGGCTGGGGCTACTGCGATCTTGAAAATGGAGAAGAGGTTCAATCATACAGAACAAGATGGAGAAAAAGCAAGGGAAAGAAAATAGGACAAATGATGAAGAGCTAAGTTCAGCATAGCTAAAACACAACTAATGGAGAGGAGGCTGAGGAAAAAAAAGTTGGGAAAGTAGCCAAAAGCACAACTTTCCTAGCTGGACCTGCCTCATAAGGCTTCTAGAGTATAAACTTTATCCTTGCAGCAGAGAGCAGTCTGTGGAGAGTTGGCATCAGGGCCAACTGGATGCTTAGGAAAGCAGAACTGTGGCCTGAAATGTAAAGACTGGTGCAAACCTTCTCAGGAAGTCAATCAGCAGGAATATCTAGTTGACTAGGGAAATGTTTTGGGCCCAGTTTCTCTTGTGGGCAAGTGGTAGCATGCAGTGAGGGTCTTATATGTCCTTGGGAAAGAGAGAACTCCTGGCCTCAATTTCTATTCTGGGAACACTTCCCTTGTTCTTTCCAGGAAGAGAAATACTATTCTGACTGGCTTTCCTTTTTAAAAGAGCAAATGTAATCAGGCTTAGCAATCCCCTTAGATTTCCAGGTCATAATGATATCCTATTGTAAAACAATCAAAAATCAAGTTAGATTCTTTTTTTTCCTCCTGTTACACACAGGTACGCAGTTGAGGGCCAAGACTCTTTAAAAAAAAATAGTAAGTTTATTTATTTGTTTTTAAATTTAGGGGCTTGGAGAAATAGCTCAGGAGAAGAACACTAGCTGCTCTTCTAGAAGACCTGAGTTCATTTCCTAGCAACCACATGGCAGCTCACAATCTGATGCCTTCTTTTGCTCTACAGGCATACACATAGACAAAGTACTTTTATATACATTGAAAAATAAATACAAAAAATTTTTAGCTGGGATGATGCATGACTTTAATCCCAGCACTCAGGATAACAGTAAGCTAATCTCTGTGAATTTGAGGCTCATCTGATCTACAGATTGAGTTCTAGATAGCTAGAGCTACATAGTGAGACCCTGTCACAAAATGAAATAATAAAATTAACTGTAAACTAATACAGTAACTTCTTTTTAAAGATTTATTTTATGTGAGTACACTGTCATTATCTTCAGACACACCAGAAGAGGGTATCCATCCCACTACAGATGGTTGTGACCCACCATGTGGTTGCTGGGAATTGAACTCAGAACCTCTGGAAGAGTAGAGAGTGCTCTTAACCACTGAGCCATCTCTCCAACCTAATATAATAACTTTAAACTTTTTTGGGGGGGGGTGAGGGGAGCTTTTCAAGATAGGTTTTTGTGTAACCCTGATAGTTTGGAACTAGCTCTGCCTTTGCCTACCTCTGCCTCCAGAGTGCTGAGATTAAAGAGATTAATATACATACTAATTCTGGAATTAAGCCACCAGTGGCTTAACAACATTTTTTTTTTTTTTTTTTTTGAGACAGTTTCTCTGTATAACAGCACTGGATATCCTGAACTCACTCTGTAGACCCAGTTGGCCTCAAACTCACAGCTCAAACTCACAGAGAGCCACTTGCCTCTGCCTCCTGAGTGCTGGGATTAAAGGCATGTGCCACAACTACCTGGTTTTAAAAATGTTTTAATTAAAATATATTTACATAATGTCCTCCCCACCCCATCTCCCAGCCCATCTTCTTCCTCCAACTTCTCTCCATGTACCCATGTACCTGGCCTTGCTCTTTTTCAAATTCATGGCCTTAAAAAAATGTTAAACACGTGCAACTCTAAGTCTATAACTACAGCCTGCTTGCCCCTGCACAAGCTGGAAAAGCCACCTGTCCTACTTCTCACAGGCTCATCTGCAGAGAAGACTTCAGGCTAACATGGCACACTCCTAGTCTCTGGCAACCACCCCAGTGCCCACACAGGGGCTCAGTTTTTGACCATGCATGGACACAATCCCAGCTCCTAGCTGACTCCTCTGTGAGATCAGTGAACACACCTGAGATCTGCCTCCTAATGCACCTGTCTTTGTCTACTTTTAATCTGGCCTAATCTGGCCTATATCTGCATAACCAAGGGAGAGTAAAAGCCTACTATTGCTCAGTCCAGTTTCTTGTATGTATATGATTCCACACACTTCAAATAGGCCCAGCCTCTGAGCTTGGCTCTTTCCTTCTCACATAGTTTATCGAATGGCAAAGCATGAAATTTGCTCTGTACTTTGAGTACAGGAGTTTGTTGGGTGTGGGCCCAAGCCACATGCTTCAACTGTACTAGACACCTCTGCATGAAAACAGCTGCTAATAAATAGCAGTAAACACTACAATGAACCTAAAGTTTCCTCTCAAATATGTAATCCAGGTCTTTTTTATTAAGACAGTGTTTCACTATGTAACGTTGACTGGCCTATCTATAACTTACTATGTGGACCAGGCTGGCTTCAAACTCAGAGATCTACCTAATCTAGGGCTTAGTTAAGGGTTGACAACCTGAACCATATGCCCAGTTTTGTTTGTTTGACATGTTTGCCTTCAATTCATGATCCTCCTATCTCTGCCTCCCTAGTGCTGGGATTATAGGTCAGGCCTACCAAAATCATAAACAATTTCTTTTCTTTCTTTCTCTTTCTTTCTTTCTTCCTTTCTTTCTTTTGTTTGTTTGTTTCAAAACAATATCTTACCGTTGTGACCCTGGTGATTCTGGAACTCACTATGTAGACCAGATTGGCTTCAAAATCACAGAGATTCACCTGTCTCTGCCTTCTCTCCCTCATGCTGGGATTAAAGGACTGTGCCATCATGCTCAGATAGATGCAAATTCTTATTTATTTATATGTGAGTGTGTGTGTGACTGTGTGAGTGTGTGTGTGTGCGCATGTGCCACAGTGCACATGTGTGGAGTTCAGAGGACAATTTTGTACAGTTAATTCTCTTCTTCCACTATGTGGGGTCAAAATATCAGGCTTGTGTATCAAACACCTTTATCCAATGAGCCATCTCACTGCCTGACTAGGATATGGTTTCTTAACATACTCTCTCACTGAGGATGCAACAAAGAGAAGTGAAGTTTCTGAGGTAGAAACAAATGAAGACATTTAGCAGGTCAAATAAAATGGGATGAAGCTCAAGTTGAATCACAAGTGTAATTCCTTAGCATTCATTCATCGACTGAATAACTGTTCTTACATTGGGCAGGGCACTGTTCCAGGAGCTAGCAGACTGGTGAACAAAGCACACAAGCCTTCTGTTGGAAGCTCTCAGTGGACTAATGGGAAAGAGTTTATAAACCAAGTAAACTAGAAGTAAAGAACACATCAAGGGCTATGAAGCAAAACCCAAACCAAGTAATTGAGGTAGGATAGGGTGCTCAGTTAAGATGGTGATCAGCTGAGTTGCAAATGAGATCAGAGGCAACAGGTATAGTCTGATAAACAAAAGGTGTAGTCAGGACAAAAGGTGTAGTCAGGACAGAGGTGGAGGTATAAGCCTATATATAGTCCCAGCATAAGTTTCAGGCTACTCTAAACTATATACTGTTTTCCAGGATAGCTGGGGCAATATAATGAGACTTTGTTTCATAAAAAGGAGGAGGAGAAGGAGGAAGAGGGAGATGGGGAGAGGGAGAGGGGGGGAAGAGGAGGAGGAGGAGAAAGAAGAGAAATCATCCATCTAGATAGCAATAACATGAAGGACTAAGCTTTATTCACTAAACTCAGAAACATTTCCAAGTATTCTTTACTGCCATTCAGCCAGATAAAAGGTGTATCTGGCCTCATTATTCTGTTTAAAGCACTTAAAAACATTTGTGACAGCTGATTAGACATCTAATGCAAATATCTGGCATATACATGTGGGAAATCTCAGCTCCAATATAGCAAGCCCAACCTCACAATAAATCCCCACATTTTCTCTGAGCACCTTGCAAACTCAGGATTCAAAGACCTCATCAGTTTTGAAAAAGACCACCATCACAATAGTGTATAGACAATCATACTAGATCTCGGCAGACAGGCACCCCATTAAAGGCTCATGAGAGTGAAGGGACTGTCACAGTTTACTAAACAGTTAGTAGTAGTTTGAGAGTTTTTCAGAAGTAGTAGTTTGAAGTAGTTTTTCTTCAACTGCCTAATAACTGACATAGAAATTACATTGATTACGTCCTATGGGCCTTTGTTTTTCATCTGGTACCAGGAAGTATCATTAGCATTCTCATTAAGAGAGGCCTTTATGAGTTCCTGGGAAAAGCCTCCAAATAAAGTAACAGCCAAGGCTTTTCTTTCGTTTAACAAATTCCAGTCACTGCGAACAAAACCTACCTACTCGCCCAAAAACTAGTGTCTCTCAGGGGTTCCCTCTCAGTCACTTCGCGCCCTGTTCCCCCACCCGCCTCCCCACCCCCAGCCACTGGTCTCTTCTACCCCGCCCACCAGCCAGCACCGTACCCTCAGATTAGCCCGGAGGCCCAGCCTTTTGGCTAAGTTTTGTAAGTCGCTGTACTTGAAGGAGTCCAGCTCCTCTGCAGAGGGGATGGTCATCGCGTTCTGCAAGCACGGTGATACCCAGAAAAACAGCCACACAACTCAAAACAGCACGATTCAAAACTGGCGCCACCGGAGACGTTGACAAGCTGACTTTTATACTCAGTTTAAACCACAAATGCTGTACGTCCATTGGTTGAACTGCCTCGAGGGTGGGGTTTCCAATGCGGGCCAGTAGCGTGACTGGCTAAAGACAGCTATTCGGCAAACCTAACTAATACGCAGGCGCTGAGAGTATTGTGGGCGTGTCCTACAGGAATGAAGACGCAGGAAACCAGTTGGGCGGGACCTGGGGCGTGCGTGAAGGAGGCGCGAGCTTCAAAAAATGGCGACTCGCTCGCGCCGCCGTCTCCGCGTCTTCGAGAGCCAGTCCTGTAGTGATTCTTGTGATACACCTTTTTCTTCTTCCATAGACTGGGACACTGAGGTGGTGAAAGGGTTCTCCCTTCTCGAGTCCTCCGGGTCTAAGGTGAAGGCGTCACCTGTCTACCTGCGGCTGCCTGCGTGGTTGGAGCCGGAGAGATGTGCCGTGTTTCACTGCGCGCGTTGCTTCGCGGTGCTCGGTGATACCGTGCACCTCGCCTGGGACCTGTCGAAGTCCCTCGGCGCCCTGGCCTTCTCCAGTGAGTGAGGCGAGGGTTGGCGTCTGAGGAAGGCCGACCTGTGCCAGAGGAGGGATGTGGGACAGCACCTCACCAGGGGGAGGGAGGCGTGGTTTTGTTTTCCCGAGTTGTACTTCAAACTCGGGGCCTCGTCTGAGCTGAGCCAGTGCTCTTGGCTGAGCCCCACCCATTTTGTTAACTTTTATGGCCAGATGAATCTGATGGGAGGTATTTCTTTTCAAAACCGGTTTATCTTCTAGGAGTCACAAACAACGTCGTTTTGTTAGAGCCCTTTTTGGTTGGCATAGAAGGTTCTCTCAAATCCAGGTACGTGTGGAGAATTCCTGGGGTGGATCTCTCTCTCTCTATATATATGTAGTTCCTGGTTTAATGACAGTGAAGAGTCCGTAACTGTTTTAAACAAGAAAGAAACTTTGTGTTGTGACATGTTTACTCTTTCCATAAACTCTTTACCCGTTTGAATCATATTAACATGGTGTTAGTGAAAGTTAAAGCCGGGTGTAGGTTCTAAGGTCTGTGAGAGAACTAGGACTATTTAATTTAACTTGGAGTGTATAATATAAATATATAAACATAATATAAATCATGACAAGACTAATTCTGTAGTAATCTACAGTAAACTCTGCATTTTTGTTTGCTAATATTTTTTCCTACAGCAATAAAGTACTCTGTGAACTCGGGCTTAAGAGTAAGGCCAAACTAAGTTGTAGCCATACCTCCATTCAACTTTGCCGATCTAAAGACACATTCCTATTCTCTCAAAGGGGCCAAGGAAGGTGTGGCCTATTTCCATTGAAGTTGTTTGGAGCAGAGGCAGAGGTACTCATAACTGACTAAAGGGGCACATGTGCCCAGAACTGTGAGCACTGCCAGCTGTAATGGACCATTAGGCAGTGGACATTGTTGAATTGAGAATACTCTGAAGTCATACAATATTTCAGAAGCATTTAGGGGTAAGGGTTGAGATAGGTTCTGTTACTCAATACCCTTACTAGCTAGGAACTCACTATGTCACCCATGCTGGCCTACAACCTGTGGTGATCCTCCCTACATTTCAGACTTTTTTTGTGTGAATATGTCTGTGTATGGAGTGGGAGCAGGCATATGTAGGTCAAGAGGTAACTGGAAGCAGTCTTTCCGTGCTGGATTGAAGGATTAAACTCAGTCAGGGTTGGTAGCAAATACCTTTACTCACTGAGTCACTTCACTGGCCCTGAAGTGACATTTTTGATATAGTTACATCACAAATTATTTTACTTTTGATATTGGTAATACAGGTTTTGCCTTGACTTTACACTTCTGTCTACAAGTGTTGGGATCACAAGCTTGGGTTGGATATACAACCTCTTTTTAAAAAGCCTGATAAAAAAATTTAATTATAAGTCTGGTGGTGGTAGTACACACTTTTAATCCATGCACTAGGGAAGCAGAGGCAGGAGGATCTCTGTGAGTTCAGGGACAGCTTAGTCTACAGAGCTAGTTCCAGGACAGCTAAGGCTACATAAAGAAATCCTGTCTGAAAAACCAAACAAATAAACAAGCAAAAATTTAATTATACATTTGGGGATGTGCTATAGCTCAGAAGTACAGTGTTTGCCTGTCCTGTATGAGGTGCTAGAGTTGGTCTATAAGTACTACAAGAAAAATGCAAACAAAAATAGAGTTAGATTTCAGTTCCACATTATAACCTGAAAATAGTTTTATTACATTTATTTAGTGTATGTATTGTGTAGTCACTTACCAGGGTACACATACAAAGGTGAGAGGACACCTTTGAGGAGTCCAGTCCCAGGATCACGATCAGGTTGTCAAGCTTGGTTGCAGGAACCTATCCCTGCTAAGCTATTAATCCAGTCCTGGCTTCCTCACTGGGTTACTCTGCTTGTGTGTATTCTTATTGAAGTAAATGGTCATTTTAACTAGTAAACTTGAGGTCTTGAAATACCTTTTTTACTATCTTTGAACTCAGTAATTGATTATTAGTTTATGTTGTATGTGGCACAACACTTATTATAAATTATCTCAAAAAGAGTTTTTGGAATACAGTCTATTGGCAATTAACGCTTTGGCCAGGCATGGCGGTGCCTCTAAGCCCAACACTCAAGAAAATGAGTGAAACTGGAGGAAAATCTTTATTCTACTCCACTGCCTGATATTATATCCTGTTGTCTTTCAGACTGACAGACTATTATAATGAATACAAATTAAAATCTAATTGACCTTGTTCTATATAAGGAAATGGAGAAACCATTGTATTTGTTTATATATTAGAACTAACTGCCCTTCAGTGTTCATGATCCAGTGGCCCAGCAAGCTAAATGCTAACTAACTCCAAGGGAGCAAAAAAACCAAAACAGTAGTAAATTTGTTTATGAGGTAGGGAGCCATGAACTACATAAGTAGTCAGAGATAGTACCAAAATTGTTTTGAAGGTTTTCGGTTTGTTTTTTGTCATGAATTATGTTCTTTGTTTTTGTTTCTTTGAAACAAGAGTCTTAGATGGCCCAGGCTGTTCTTGGGAGCCAGTGAACTTGATAAAGTCCATCCAGGTCCTTGAACTTGAGTTCCTCCCGCCTATGCTTCTGAGTATTAGGGTGTAACAGATACCGCCACTATACCTGATGAGGGAAGTTATTTTTATTTATTTTCTAGCTTTTCATTATTTTATATTCTTCTTTCCTTTCCCACCAGCACATACAACCTTTTATTCTGTAGTTCCTGTGAGACTCCTGTTGGTTTCCATTTATATTCTACCCATGCTGCTCTGGCTGCCTTGAGAGGCCATTTCTGCCTTTCTTGTGATAAAATACTGTGGTGAGTAGAGACATTACTTATTAAATAAGGTTTTTAAAAGATTCTAGGGAGGTCTAGGTGTTTATAACCAAAGAAGATGCAAAAGGCATACATTATTTATTATATACCTACAATAAGGATAAAACATAATCCTAAAATAAATATTGTGATTACTTTAGATGGTTTATTGTACTGTGTCTTAATATGGACTAATTTAAGAGTGTTTTTTCCTTAAGGAAAATTTTGGAAGGTATGCTTTTGCAAAATAATGTCATCATAGACATTAGACATCATAGATAACTTGGAGACTATATATATATATATATATAATATATATATATATTATATATTTATTATATATTATATATATGTGTGTGTGTGTGTCTGTGTGTGTCTGTGTGTATATATATATATATATTTTTTTCATTCATTCCAAGTAGGCCAATCAGATTTTCTAACCCAGGAGTTTGAAAATAAGACCTGTGTTGGTTACTTGTCTCATAACAAGACAAAATACCTGACAAAAGCAACCCCAGGAAAGGAGGGCTTCTTGTGGCTCACAGTTTGAAGGTACAGTCTATTATGGTGGGAAATCCACGGAGGAACTGGCTGATCATATTGTATCAGCAGCCACGAAGCAGAGAGACAAATTCTAGTGCTCAGGTTGCTTTCTCTCAATTTTTTTAAAATTGTTTTTGTTTGTTTTTTCAAGACAGGGTTTCTCTGTGTAATAGTCCTGGCTGCTTGGACTTGCTTTTTAGACCAGGCAGGCCTTAAATCACAGAGCACTGCCTGTTTCTGGAGTGCTAGGATTAATGGTTTGTGCCACTGCTCCTGCTCTTCTCTCTGTCCTCCTGACCCCCTCTCTGTCTCTATGGGTTTTTCCTATGTTCACTTTCTGTCAACTGGTTGCTTGTTGTACCTCTCGACCTACAGTTACTTTATTCAATCTTGCTTACAATAAACAGCTGTCAGTTTAAAGGTATGTGCTAGGGCTGAGCCACACCACAACTAGAAACAGGTTTTTCCAGTATACAATTTTTGTGTTCACAGTGCGATCTAATATCCTGAAACAATCTTTCTAACTAATTAAACATTTAACTTAGGTATTTCATTACAAGAAACTGAAAGAATGGAGAAATGGCTCAGAAATTAAGATTACTTAACCAGACATGGTGAAATTCAAAGCCAGCCCAGTCTACAAAGGGAAATGCTATTTTGAAAAACAAACAATAATATAGATATTAACATATTTTAATGTACTTAGATGTTTGTAGTGATTTATGGGTGCCAAAACAACATTTATAAGGAAAGTCACCTTTAACTATGAGACCAATTATTCATGCGATTTCCAACAGGACACCATTATACTTCAATAATATATTGTAAATTTCTACTTTCTTTTTTCCATGTTTTTGTTTGTTGTTGCTTTTTTGCCTGTTTGCTTTGAGTGGGGTCTGGGTCTGGCTCTTTTGTCTGGCTGGTATAAAACTACTATGTGTATGTAAAGACACACTGTGCCTCATTCATTTTATAAATTCTGTTTCTCTAGAGAATCTTGGTGAATTAAAGACATAAACAATAATGCCTGGCTTCTTTTGTCCCCTAAGTTATTGTTATTTAGAATTATATCTAAAAAGAAAACAAAAATGTAAGCATTAAAAAGCATCCCCTTATTTTTTCCTTTTTTTTCTTTGTTTTGTTTTGAGACAGGGTCTCTATATCCATGCCAGACCTGGAACTCACTTCCTAGTTTTGGCTAGCCTTGAATACAGAGGTCCGCCAGCCATTGCCTTCAAAGTGATGGGCTCAAGGCATGGACCATTATGCCTGGCCTATTGAAAAGTTTTTACCACTGGTGCTCATTCATCTGATTCTGGATTTGTCTTCAGTTTTTCCTGAGACAGTTTTGTCATTGAGAATGAGAAAGGTTCAGGCAGAGTTTGTGGTTTTAATTGAGATTTTTTTTTTCTCCAGTAAAATACACTATGCTGCTTCAAGCCGTAAGGTTTTGCTCAACAGGTATTTTAGAGGGCAAATTTGGTAATGGTACTAATATTTTCTCTGTATATTTTCTCTCTAGCTATTTGTTAAAAACAAAGGCCATAATAAATACATCTGAGATGGATATTCACAATGTACATTTACCAGAAAAGATTGCAGAGGTAAACTTGGTTGTGTAATTACTTATATATACAACATTTTCATTTTGGGTTTTCCTTTTGGAGACAGGATTTCTAATTGTGACTAGCCTCATATTAACTATGTAGACCAGGCTGTCCTAGAACAAGGCTATATTCTTTCCCTTAATATAGGCAATTTTTAAATGTGCTTTGTTTTGTTTTGTTTTTAGATTTATTTTTAAGTCTGGTAACAATATAAGCAGCAAATCGGGGTTGAGTATAAGATGTCCTCAATCTATGTCTCTCCCCAGCTGAAAGAGAAGATCATGCTAATGCATACTCGATTAGACTCGCTGACCAGGATTCTGGAGGAGAAGACTCCTAACCAGGAAAACTGAACAAACAAGGTGGAGCACAGGACTTCTCCAACAACTGGGTGCATTGGTCCTTTCTTCTTTCTTTTCTTCTGAGTTACTCTGCTTGACATCATACTAACTTGAGCAATATGTTCTAATCTTCTGGCTCCTTCTCGTTTTTTGGCTTCTTCTGTCTTCACCTGTGTTTAGCTTGTTCTTTTTTCAACCTGTCTCTGTAAAACTCTGCTGGTAAAACTACATCTTTTCTTTTCTCTCTGCACTGTCCCTTAAGTAGCTTCCTTTTCCTCTCTCTTCTCATTAGTTGGGCATATTCTATTCTGTCAAGTCTTTCTCTGATTTGTCCTGTCTGCCACTCAATCAAACATGGGTGCTTCCTTCTGTAAACTAATTTTACCTTCATTGTTTGTTTGGGATTAAAGGTGTGTACTAGGATAAGAGTGTGTCTGTATGCTGTATTCCAGCCAGAGGGAATAAAGGGGTGTGTGTGTGTGTGTGTGTGCGCACCACACACTGAACCACAACACAATTAGAAACAGTTTTTTTTTTTTTCCAGGAAACAACACAGTCTTGGGTTTCAGAGCATGAGCAAAGGTCCTGCAACATGTGACTCTATATTTCTTTACATTTATTTCAGTACATTTATTCCATAATGCCTGTCTCTGTAAATGTATTCCACTGCTAATAACCAATTAGCATGCAGTGTCCCTTGTGTCCACTGATGAAAAAATGAACAGTTGGCCAGGATAAAGAGATGGAGTTAACAGTGATGGTACTTTTACATGCCAATTATAAGAATACTGATAAATACTTGTTTGTTTTGAGACAGGGTCTCTCTCTCTCTAGCTTTGGCTGTCCTGGAACTTTCTGTGTAGACCAGGGTAGCCTTAAAGTTACAGAGATCCACATGCCTCTGCTTCCTCTGCTAGAATTAAAGAAGAATGTCACAGAGGATTCATTTCTTTCTTTTTTTTTTTTTTTGGTTTTTCGAGACAGGGTTTCTCTGTGTAGCCCTGGCTGTCCTGAAACTCACTCTGTAGACCAGGTGAGGATTCATTTCTTATGTAAAACAGATACGCACATTTGATGGTGGTGGTCCCTGCCTTTAATCCCAACACTCTGGAGGCAGAAGTGGGAGGATCTCTCAATTCAAAGCCAGCCTGATCTACAGAGTGAGTTCTAGGACAGCCAGGTCTACACAGAAACCCTGTCTGGAACAACAACAAAAAATATATATGTAATGAATAACAGTTAATAAATGGAATGTATTGCACAATAAAGAATTTGTGTCTTTTTGCTGTTTTTTTTTTTTTTTTTTTTTTTTTTTAAGATTTATTTATTTACTTTATTTACATTAGTACACTGCAGCTGTCTCAGGAACACCAGAAGAGGGCATCAGATCACATTGCAGATGGTTTTGAGCCACCATGTAGTTGCTTGGAATTGAACTCGGGACCTCTGGAAGAACAGTCAGTGCTCTTAACTGCTGTCTCTCCAGCCCTTGCTGTTGTTTTTAAGATAGGGTCTCACTGTGTAATCCCCACTTTGAAACATGTTATGTGGGCCAGGCTGGTCTTGAACAGAGATCCACCTGCCTTTGCTTTTGAAATTAAAGATGTGCACCATGCTTCTGTTTGGCCTGCAGAGGCTGTCAGATCCCCTGGAACTGGAATTATAGGCAGTTAAGGGTTTTGGAAACTGAAACCTAGTTCTCTGAAATAACAGTAAGTGTACTTATCTACTGAGCCATTTCTCCAGCCTCACAGACTGGGGCTTAATAAATTAATAATACTTTGAATAATTTTTGAGATAGGATCTTTCTCTGTAGCCCAGACTAGCCTCCAATGTGACAGTTCAGCCTCCTGAGTGCTTAGTGGGTGACCATCCCCAACTGTAGATTTTCAAAACACATATTTACCTTAACATTAACAGACTTCCTTTATTGAAGTTTAAAAACTGTTATGTTGGGCTGAAGAGATGGCTTGATGGCTCAGCGGTTAAGAGCACTGATTGTTCTTCCAGAGGTCCTGAGTTCAATTCCCAGCAACCACATGGTGGCTCACAATCACCGATGTCCTCTTATGGTGTGTCTGACAGCTATAGTGTACTCATATAAATTAAAATTTTAAAAAACCTGTTATGTCACTGTGTGTATGTCACTAGGGCCTCATACATAGAGGGTTAAGGCTCTACTACTTAGCTACATCTCTCATCTAATAACTTTGTTTTTTTTTAACTTCTGGATTTGCCATTTTGGATGAGCCTTTCTATAGAAAATTAAGTCCTTGAGCCTGACTTAGATTAAGCTGGGCAGCATGTGTAAGTTATTTATCTGTGTGTCCAGTAAATATTTTGTGGCAAACATTGCCCTTAAAAATAATAGTGTGTGCCGGGCGATGGTGGCGCACACCTTAGTCTCAGCACTTAGGAGGCAGAGGCAGGCAGATTTCTGAGTTTGAGGCCAGCCTGGTCTACAGAGTGAGTTCCAGGACAGCCAGGGCTACACAGAGAAACCCTGTCTCAAAAAAAAAAAAAAAAAAGAAAAAAAAAATACTGCACATGAGAGTCTGAGAACAACTAGCAGGCATCAGTTCTGTCCTGCGTTGTGAGTCCAGAGGATTGAGCTAAAATGGTCAGGCTGGTAGCTCAGGTCCTTTAATTGCTCAAGTAGCTCACTGTCTTTTCCTTTTTTATTTCTAAATTAGGTATTTCTTTTTAAATTACATTTGTGTGGGGGCACATATTTGTCATGGCTCACATATGGCATCATTGGCTTAGTGGCAAATTCCTCCACTTCCACTTCCTGAGACTGGGACCCACTTCTGTTTTTGAGGAGTATAACATGCTTGTAATTGAGCAACTGTTGAATTAGAAATAACTATTGAGATTCAGACCATGTTCCACTTATTAATAGTCATGAACTTGAAGAATTAATTGTTCTGTTACTGTGTAAAATAGGTGCAAAACCAGTAACCACACTGATTGTGAGGATTAAATGAATTAATAGTAGAACAACTGGTTACCATCATGGAAGGAAAAAATAAACTGAATGCTGTTCTATGAAAACCAATCCAGGTATAAAGATCTAAAGGTTAAGCGTGAAAATAGAAGTGTTTAAACAGAACCCTGAACACAGGAAAGTTTCTTAAGCATTAATCATTTGAAGATGACAGTATTTTAAAATACAGAATTTCAAGTAAGACAAAGAGTGAAAAACTGAGCCAAAGCAGAAACACAACATACACAACAAAAGTCCAAAATGCCGAAGCTATAAACCAACTGCAATATATCAGGAAAAACCCACTTACAAACTGGCAAAGTATTTATACAAGCATTTTAGAGAAGACATTGGGCCAAGGGATATGGCTCAATTTGCATGCTCGTAAAAGCTCTCAGACTACAGAAAAAAGTCTAAAGCTTACCCAACCTCACTAACAACCAAACTGGTGAAAATGAAAACTTATGATGTAAAGATGAGGAAGAACTCCTGTAAACTACTTGTACACATAATACCTTGGTACAACTAGAGACTGGTCTGGCATTGCATATGGAAACTAAAGACATAAATGGCTACTGCAGGTCAGAAACTCAATCCCTAGGCACCTGTGCTAAAGACAAGTAGCAGATGTACACCAATGTTTGTACAAAAGGCTTATAGTTACATTATTTGTAACAGACAAAACTCCTGAGTCATGTTTCTGCAAGAACTGGGTCATTATGATGGGAGGAACACCATGTTTGTGATGCAGAAGGCACAGGTCTCACTAGTGCAGACTATTGCATTCCTTGTTGTCTATGTTCCTTCTGTTGGTTTTTGTTAATCTAAACAACTCAATGTTTCATGTCATTTTTATATCTTACTTGGAAGAAAATAAACCATAAGTACTCAAGTAAAAGATCTAATGTAATAAACAAGGTGCTTAGCATTATAGTAAATGCTTAATGAAATCTAGCTGTTGCCATGGATGTAGGGTGTACCTATAAATACTAACACATTTGCGGTTGAGGCAGAAAGCAAGCCTGGACTAAAGTGAGATCTACCTCATGTTAGCTAAAGGAACCTTAGGTCTCATAGTTAAGTCTCTTAATTGCACCATGAGATTCTGTCAAGTGATTGACCTTGTTACATTTACATTTGTCCACATACTCTTAAAGATGTTCCCATGGTGTCACAGAGCAGATAGAGGGTGATGAAGGTCCTTTCATTCCCTGAGGATATGTACAATTGATAGTCAATGGGGCAGAAAGACATTTTCTTCTGGTAAGGTGCCCACACTCCTGTAAATAGCCCTAATGAAGCTCACTGGATCACACACACACAAAAGACATGAAAGCAGAAGAGGGGCTGGAGAGATGGCTCAATGGTTAAGAGCACTGACTACTCTTCCAGAGGTCCTCAGTTCAATTCCCAGCACTCACATGGTGGCTCAGAATCATCTGTAATGGGATCCAATGACCTGGTGTGTCTGAAGACAGTGACAGTGTACTCATGCATAAAATAGAAAAATAAAATCTTTTAAGAAAAAAAGAAAGCAGAAGAGAGCTATGGGAAAAGTAACTTTTTGGAATGGAAGGGGATGTGAATACGATCCAAGTATAGTATGTATGTATATGTATGTATGAAAAGGACATAAAACCCATTGTGTGTGTGTGTGTGTATGCTAATAAAAACTTTAAAAGATATGTTTCTTTCAGAATATGCTTTGTTTATAAGGGAATGCCAGGATGCATTTTATAATTCCATTTGACCTTGTAAATAATTTTAAGACCTGCCCCTTCCACACACACCATAAATACGCTGATGTCCAACAAGGTTTGACAGAGATCCATATTGCACAGAACTGAATATTCAATCATAGGAAGCCAAAAATATAATAGGTGTATGCCATATCAAGGTTTGAGGACGGTACATGTCACAGGTGTGAGTGCCAGTAACTGGTACCTGTGTGTGATTTACTAGTGACTGTTACTCATCCAAGTGCTGAAAATCCTCAAGTCCTTTAGCAGTCAGGTAATGAAAGCCAGTAGCTTATTTCTATTTGACAACAGCCTATCTTGAAATTTTTAACATCTTTCTCTTTGCCTAGGAGTAGAGGGACACCTCTTCTTTCTGATATAGGAATCTACTTTTTAGATGGAGTCTTGTATTCCAGGCTAGCTTCAAACCAGTTACATAGTCAAGACTCTGAATTGATCCCTCAGTCTCCACTTCCCAAATGCTAGGAGTACAGATATACACCACTCTATATCTATTTTGAAATCTATTTACATATACTCTGTCTTTATATGGAGTGCTTTCTTTCCTACAACGAGGGTCTTAAAGATCAAACCTAGGTCAGGCTTAGCAACAAATAAATGTCTGTATCTGCTATTTTATGGCCCAATTTTTTTTTTTTTTAAAAGATACTGTTAAACCTTGTTAGTTATCCAAACCATTATTATCTTAATGACTTTGGCGCCAGGCAGTGGTGGTGCACGCCTTTAATCCCAGCACTTGGGAGGCAGAGGCAGGTGGATTTCTGAGTTAGAGGAGAGCCTGGTCTAGAGTGAGTTCCAGGACAGCCAGGGCTACACAGAGAAACCCTGTCTCGAAAAAAAACAAAAACAAAAAAAAAAGACTTCGGCTTTTGGCTTTAGTGTATTCTTCCTGTACAAACTCCTGTACCAGAAACATGGAATAAATGTGCAGGCTGAAGTACAAAAAGACAAGAGAACAGTCCAAGCAAACGTCAGTACCTGTAGGGGCTCCAGGAGAGTAAGTAAGGATGCTGGAGGTCAGTGGTATAAATGGTTGGTGTGCTGCTGCCACTGGTTTGCCCCAAAGGATCTAGAACTTCACCATGACACTGAAGATCAATCCTGAGAAAGTCTGGCTTCAAACCAAACAGTCCCTGGTAGCCCTTTGCCCAGCACCTATGGGATCATGACCCAGCTCTTAAAGCCAAGTGTAACACATAATGTTACAGAATCTCTTGCTGTCTTCAGTTAAGACTAAACAAACTTGGAAATTGCTCATGGGAAGAGCTTAGTGGATTAGTTTTATCATGATCCTTTTTAGAATCTTACCAGAAACCAAGGACTTACCTCAGATGAAGCACAAAAGGGGAATGAGCATGGTTAAGTTAAATTGTGATGTTCCTTCTCTTCAGATGATTACTATTGGACAATATGGATCAGAAACCACCACCAGAAGTATTAAGAAACCCAGAAAAAAAAAAAAAAAAAAAACTGAGGTGGTGATATACAGCTTTACTCCTAGCACTCACAAGGCAGAGGCAGGAGGATCTCTGTGAGTTCAAGGCCAGTCAAAGTGACCTTGTCTCAACCTCACCCCCAGCCCAACACTAGAAAGAAAACAGAAAACTAAAGCCTACTTTAACTAAAGGGAACATGGAAAGTCTTCTTTTCCCATTGTAACTTACGTTATCTGAAATTACCCATTTCAAAGTAACAACAGACGATGAAATTTCAGTGCATTCTTTGCTCATGCTTTATTGCTAAAAATATATACATACAGGTGCAGTTTCAGACTCTCAAAACAGTTCCTTTTCCAAGAAGTCAAATTTCTTCAAAACTCCCAAAGATGCATAGATTAAGAAGCTGCCTTTTGTAGTGCTTCAAACATTCAATGAAGCTGTCACCTCATACACTGGTGGCAGGCACAGCAGAAGGTACAAGGAAGGGCAAGCGAACAGTGACACCTATGCTTGAAGGGCAGAAAATGCACCACTCTCAAGGAGATTACTATTCAATCTTTTTCATTAAAGGGGTGCTTAGGTTTAAGGTTAATGCCCAGACTAGTAATGTTTATAGACTGATAATACACTGACAAAATACTTGTCTGATCCTTGAGATAGGTGTCAGTGCTGAGGACTGGCCCCAGAGTCCAAGTGTTCTCCAAAAACTATGTCTCAAGCACAAAAGAACATTTAAATTAAGGATACAGCATACCATTCCCAAAGATGTTTGGAACATCACCAATAATCCTAATTGCATTCTGCCTTTCAAGGTACCTTATAAGCCTGAGTCTACCAAACACATCGAGTCTTGCTGTCTGAGGCTCTGACTATAGGGACTGTTAGGAAGAGATTGCTAGAAGGGAGAACTCTGACATCTTTATTGGCTGGCAGAGGGTCAGTAAGTGACAAAGAACTTCTATTTGGGATACATCATATACCTCAATTCCAATGTTTTAGTGGAAAGCAAACATCACACTGACAAGTTTAATTCAGCTCTGAAGGTTGGAAGTTACCATGCCAGTCAACATCCATAGCAAAGTACCGCAGCTAAAGTTACATTTGAAACTATTTTTCCATCATATAACATGTAAATTGGACTGAACCCAGTGAAACAGTTTTATTTAAAATCTATTTAGGTCTTTCAGACATCATAAATAC